>NC_142258.1:12963010-13218940 GCF_052056855.1 Sturnus vulgaris
GTTTTCTTTAACCAATACAATTAGTTTCCTGCTTACCACAGAATAAGCTTGTGGTTTGTTTGGTTTTTCCCCCCCCGACCCTGGCTATATAGTTAACAAATTGCCTGGATTCAATTTAGAATTCCACTAAAATAAGAAGAGGACAGAAATATTTTTGTAGCACAGCACTAACTACAGTGTTAGAAAACCAAGGCAGCACATGAAACAGAGTCTTCCAAGGGTTTGGATTCTACTACACTGCTAAATATAATTTTAGCTAATATGTCAAATATGCTCCAAATTTCACTCTGCAAGCACAGACAGTTTTAGCACATGAACCACCTTGGAAGATGCAGGAAACACCAGTGAGTATGGAAACCTGAGCCAAGAAAGCAAAAAAAGAAATTAATTCCAAGTAGATTCTCCCCAGGTCTCCTCACACCTGTTCAGGACCTTCTTTAGGCTAAGAGTGTGCCTGGCTTTTGTAGGACAGGGATGTCCTGTCCTCTTCCCAATAATCCCATGGGGGCTGAGGAGGTGAAGCCACCTTGATCTCCCAAATACCTGTGCTTTCCAAGGCACAGGACAAATCCCACAGCACCTTGAGGACCTGCACCCCACAGTCCCACCAGAATTCACATCTGGGCAGCTGCAAGGCAGCCTTGTGCAGTCAGGGCACTCTGGGATTTGGGGATCCCAACGAAACCATTGCTTTCCCCCTCCCCGTGTGAGATCTGAGCAGCTTTACATCTCTAATAATCAAGTTCAGCCCATCTGAAGGACTCTCACAGCCCTGTTTAAGTCCTCAATTTGTAGAGTCTCTGTTTCCATGGTTACCCCCGGAGCCCACATTGCAAAACTGCCAGGGTACAACAATTACAGCAAAGAGCCAACTTTGTGCAGTGCCAGTCCCTGCACATCCAGCTCTGCTTGCCCCACACCTCACCCAGCTCCCGGGCCCTCTGCTGCACTCAGCTCTCCAGGCAGGCAGACACCTGCTTCATTGAAACAAACAATTATTGGACAAATTCCTTATCTCCCCACAAGTAACTTCACGACTCCTGTGCACAGCTAGCAATGAAGTACAATAGTTACTATAGTAACATTATTCTGGGAATAAATAACACTATTGCTTCGGATTCCTTTCAACAAATAAAACAAAAAAAACCCCAAGCACACTGTGGATTAATGGCATTATTTATTTAGAAGCCTTCATAGATTGTTATTTATATTCCAAGCCACGAGCTGGTTTTGGTGCTGCATTCTGTCTTCTCCAAGTAATGAGGGCTACATCGAATAATCAAGCCCCTCTGATTGCACTGGAGCTATGATCTCATCTGTCAGGAGGTCATTTGAGACTGACACTGCTAAAGTGATGGAAGAACCTGTCACACACCTGGAGGGCATCCACAGGCTGCCAAGGCTCTGAGCCCCCCAGGACTGACACCCAGGGCCCAAGAGCTCCATCAGTTCAGGCCCTGGGCTCTGCCTCTTGCTCCTGCAGGTGAGGCTGACAGCAAGGTGCCAAATGCCTCAGTACACTCCTGGTGCCAACAAAAATGATTTCTAGCTGGGAAAGAATATCCTGAGGGGAGGTTCTGCTCAAAATGCAATTGCAGAATTTTATTTATGGCTCAGACACTCATGGGCTGTTTAAAACCTAACCAAAATAACAAAACAAACAAAAAATAAGAACCCCTAACCCTGACTGCCAGCAGCTCTGCACAGGGCAGTGCTTGCCTGGGGAATCAAACCTCGAGACCCAGATCCCTGTGCATGCCCAGATGGTGACAGAGCCTCCAAGGGGGCTGCAGTCCCATTTCCAGGCAGGCCCCCCAAAACAGTTCTGCTCAATCCTTGCATGCTCCTATGAGACTCCCCCAGATCAGGCATGATCTTAAACCATGGGCAGAGCATCCAGCTATGCCAAATGTGTGCAGAGAGTGTCCGGTGCCACCAGCCCTGGGTGTGTCCCCAGCCCTGTGTGTGTGTCCCCAGCTCTGTGTGTGTGTCCCCAGCCCTGGGTGTGTGTGTATCCCCAGCCCTGTGTGTGTGTGTGTGTGTCCCCAGCTCTGTGTGTGTGTCCCCAGCCCTGGGTGTGTGTGTCCCCAGCTCTGTGTGTGTGTCCCCAGCTCTGTGTGTGTGTCCCCAGCTCTGTATGTGTGTCCCCAGCCCTGTCCCTGCAGGGTGGGCTCTGCTCCTGCTGCCCCCAGCCATGGGGTGCCTGTGCAGCAGCAGGGGGCTCTGGGCTGTCAGTCCCACCCAGGAGCTCCGAGCTGGAGCGGGAGCTGCAGGAGCTGCTGGAATTCCCAGCGGTCTCAGAGCAGTCAGTGCCTCAGCTGGAAGAGCCCAGGGGCTTCAGTCAGTCCCTTCAGCCCAGCCTCTCCTCCATCCCTCCTTCTGTCCCACTGGTGATGGAGTGGGAGCTCCTGGACCACACCAGGATGTGAAAAGCACAGCACAGGAACAGCCCTGATCCCGAGCCCCGCCACAGCTGGCACTGCAGAACAGCTGGAGTTTGCTATTTAACTCAGTGGAGTTTTGTATTTAACTCAGGGTAAATGCCATGGCTTTTGCCAAACTTCCTGCACTAATAAAATTTAATAGAACTGGCAGGCTGGAGGAAAAACTATACCACTATTGCAGTGTTTAACTGAGGTTTAGTTTAGATGGGGATCTCAAAGTAATAAAACTGGAGGGTATATCAGAAATCACAGTAAACTGGGGTAAGGAATTCACCACGGATGAATCATCAGTTATTATGCAACCAAAACTCTTCACAGCATACTAATGGTACAAGATGGCCCCTGGTACAACATTTCTGATTTTTGTATTTTGTTGCATTTTATCTGCTTTTGTCTAGTCTGCTTCTATCACTCTTAATCCTGTGCAAAGAGGGGAGGCTCACCCTCAGGAAAGCTCCAGTCTCATAAAAACACTTTTTCTCCACATGAGACAATATATTGACACACAGGAATCAGCTCGAGCACGGTCAAACAGCTCCTGCTCATTCCAAACAGCATCTGTTCCACACAAATATGCAAAGGGCAATCAAGCAATTTCAGATAAAACTTTTCAGAAGAGCAGGTAACTGCAGCAAGATCTGTTTGCACAGCTTTCTGCAACAAATCCTCTCTGCCCACAGGTACAAGGAATAGAGTGAAAAATCACCTTCAGGTAATGAATAAATGTTTCAAAGAGCCACATTCAAATCACTGAGGGTTTCGTGGGTGGTCACAAAGTGATCATTGGCCAAGTGTGACCCACTGGACTCAAGCACAAGAGTCAGACTCCCCTCATTATTTAATTAAGTCTCCTGGCTCATAATAGCAATGCAAAGGACATGAGAAAACCCAGCAAGGCATGTAAAAGAATTTTTCTACATATTGCTGCTCAACATAGGTCAAAATTTCATCCCTGAAAGGTTTAAAGGCAGTGTAAGCTGGCCTGAAAATGAAAATCAATTGTAAGATGCTGTAGGAAAAAAGCAAGTTGCAAACCTGAACAAGGACAGTTCAATTAATGAGAAAGCAGATCTCCCTGAAACACATCAAATTAGGTCATTGAGTCCTCCCAAACATTTTGGCTCTTTCTTAAAAACAAAGTTATTAAAATTTTAAAATTTCAGAAAATACTCCAACGTGGAATGAAAACCGATCACAACATGTGATGTTTCCCCAGACTTTGTGGTGTGCTGTAAAACATAAGCTCGATACAAGGAAGATGAGAGCTCTTGGAAGGATGATATACTGGGGGTGTTTCAGTGAAAGAAGAGTCTGACCAAAATCACTGCAAAGGAAAACTCAATTTTGGATGGTTGCAGAGTTTCAGTCCTTTTGAAATAACTCCAAAAAACAGGCTAATAAAACAAACAAAAAAGAAAACCCAAAAACCAACAACAACCAAAAAAAACTAAAACAAATTTTTTTAAAAAAAAGGGGGGGGGGGCGGTGGGGGGAACCTGCTAAATAAATTAAATTATCATATCAGGTTTTATGTCCAGTTCCAAAAATCCCTGTGTCTCTGCACATGAAGAAGGTAAAGAAGCATCTCTGCCCGGGACAGGGTCAGGGCATCTTTGACATCACTGCACACCCAGAGCACCAGGGGTCCCTCCCACAGGCAGAGCTGGGGAAAGGCAAAGCAAACACAACCCAAACAACACTTCCCTCTCCCCCTTTCACTCAAGCCAGATCCCCAGTTTTCTCCAGCTCTGAGATGTTTCCAAAAGGACCAGATTTTCTGCCAAATCAGCCACATTTTCACAGAAATGGTCAAAGACTTGATGCACTAATTACCACTGAAAAGTAACTTTACATTCAAACTTTCCCACTAAGAAGAGGAATAAATTCACAAATAAGAGGCATGGTGAACATTCCTAGGCCATGGATTTTTCTGTCTTGAACGAAATGAACAGTTTGTAACTCAAGCAAGGTGATGACACTAATGAATTACCAAGGGTGGGATTAATCTTACACAACATAAATGCTGATTAGATTCCCTATATGCAATATGGAAATAAAATGATAGGTTTATTCATCCTAATGTTGTGAGGTATATTCAAACAGAGGTAAAACCATGTGACATAAAAGCAGGAGGCCATGAGGAAGCTTTTCTAAACACCACAAAGTCCTGGCTACAGCAGGAAGAGTCCAGTGTCCCTCACCTGCTGCCAAGGAAAAGGGGATCTGAAAGTCACAGCCCCTGGCCCACCACCACAGCAGCACTCAGGATGAGAGAGCACAGGGAAATGCTATCATTAATTCAGGAATAATGCTGTTGCACAAACTTTATCTCCTGGACAGCAAGTTCTGACTGAAATCACTTCAAATTACCCCATAAAAAGCATCTAAACTTGGCTTTAAAGAGATCCAAATCTGATTTTAACTTTCCTATCAATAAAGAACTTTCCACAAGCTTTCTTGGAAGATTCACCCAAACAAATAATCACATATACAATTGGAACATTTGCATCTTTTTTATTTCCCCCCCCCCAAAATGAACCCCTTCTGTTTCAACTAGTTCCAGCAGCCTTGGTGAAACTTTTTTTTCTGGTAGACTGGAAAATCTCCATTAGCAAAGTTTTGTTCCTGGTGTAGTTATTTATAATTTGTCATCCCATCACCTCCTCCTGGTTAACCTCAGAGTTGGCTCCCAGAATCTCTCTCTGCAGCCGGAGCTGAGGGGTAATTTGAGTTGGCTGCAGGTAATTACATCACAGCCACAGCACTAACGAGGCACTTTGTGTGCAGGGTGCCGGGGCACCACTAATGACTACAAGCCCTGCAGGTCCCTTAACGTTGGCTCTAAAGGGAGCTTTGAGTAGAGCAGCAGCCCTGTGAGCTGTGCTGGGACACAGGTGCCTTCCACACCAACCCTGTGTCTCCTCTCTGCTGAAACCCAGCTTTGCTTTTGTCTTTGCCACGAGCACTCCACTGATCTTCCTCTCTCGTTACCTTGTGAAGCTCCCAGTTTTCTGAGTTTTTCTAAAAAAACCCCACAGCCCAACGACAGCATGTCAGACTCCAGGATCCTGACACTGAAATGTTAAAGTGGTTTTCTAGCACATTTGTTGTTTTGTGCTATGCTTTATCGCCACTTTGCAATCTCTCTTTTCAGAGCAGCTCATCTCGCAAACCACAGTAGGAAATAAAGATGATAAAATCTGCTTCTGACTGTGTTAGTGACAATTAGATCTTTTTCTATCTTTCCCTTTGCTTCACTTGTGCAGCACTTTCACCTTCCTCTCACTGACCATCAAATCTGTCCCCAGGTTTATAGAAATATTACTTCTGATAAATATAATTCAGGTTTATTGCTAATTCAGGGTGATTACTTGATTCTCCACCAGAGCTCCTGTTTCTCATTCAGTTTTTCTTAGCTGTTACCAGTGCAGCTCTTACACATGCAAATATCAGCTACTTCAACGTTTCTCACACACTACATATAACCTAATTTATGCTTTTTCTGTGTAGAAAAATAAATTTTGGTAATGCCTATAATTTAATTAGTAATAGGCTGAAAATAAGAGTACCTCTAGATCTCAGGAAGACAAACAAGTCCCTGCTGACTCTCCTGCCCAACAGCTGCAATCCCCATGGGGTTGCTGCTCTCAGATGCTCAGGCTCTCTCTGTTTGGAGCACCTGAAGTTTCTGCAGGATTCTGGTGGATCTCAGAAGGAAAATGCTTCCATGGAGAACTGATACATCCCCTTGTGTGGAAGCAAAGGGGGTGCAAGGGAAAGGTTGCTGGTAATTTTGACCATTATCAACATACTCTGAACCATGAAAACATATTTTCCCTTTTGAATTTCTGTTAAAAAAACAGGAAAATCAACTTGCTATTCACTTGCACATTACATTCAACTCCATGCTGATACTTACTCAGCAGTCTATTTTTTTTCCATGAATAAGGAAACTAATATGAGAGAGATATTCCTGCCTGGTTCTGCAACGATCTTTAAATAGTCTTAAACATTCCATATTCAGAATTGTCATTTTTAAACTCTTCTAGTTGAAGAATCAAGATACCCATTCATACTCATGGAACTTATGATATACTATCTATGTTTTGTGTGTCAGCCAGTAAATAATAGCTTTATAATATTGTTTTGCAGATCCTGTTTTACCTGGAACTTGTTTGAAGTGTCTTGAGCAAATGAAATCCAGAAGTGGAGCCTTACACAGTGTCACCCAAGTTATTGAATTTATTAAAAGCAGATGAAAGACATCTCTTTCCTTGACTACATCTTAAATTTAAGAAAAGTTTCTACTTCAAGTTTCACTTTCAGTATAAAATATGCCCTTGTGGAAGCTGTTACAAATGTCAAACTTTAAGGAGCATAAATTTATGGTGGCATTGAATTTTAATGGCACTATAAATGTCTATAGTAATGGTGATATATCTATTGCAATAAATTGCTATGGAGAAATATAAAAATAAATGTAAGATAAAAGATTGTGTATAAAATATGTTTTTACATACTCTTTAATGATTAAAAATCATAGAAAACTAGAGGCAATAAATCACTGCAAACTGCTGTTAGATTTTACATGCTGTTTTACTCCTAGAACATATAGACACAATCCTTTGGCCAGAAATTGCATTGACTTTAATGAGGCTAATCCAGATGATCTTTTTTGTTGACTTGAAAAAAATCTGCTTTCCATTAAGGATCACAGAAACACTGCTATCAATGACCCACATTACTGAAGCCATGCCTGCTATAAAAGGGAAATTTATGGAATTCTAACAGCATTGTTTGGCAATGCTTCCTGCCTGCTCTCTTCCTCTTCACAGCTCCCTGTTATTTGCCACAGCTCGTCCCATTTGGGCTGAGCTCTGTTCCTAGGACAAAGCAATGTTCACATTATGGTAAAAGGAGAATTCAAACCCAAGCAATGCACAGATATGCAGAGGAACAGACAGAGTTGTCTCTGTGTAGGTCAAAAGTAGTGCTTGATATAATAAATGATCAGTCTACACTTCCATTAATTCACTGTCTTAAAAACCTTTATGTCCTTGCTTTATTTTCTTAAAACAGAGCCAGCTGAAAATTATGAGATTGTTCCTTGACAGTCATGGAAGCTGACATCAATAAAACCTACCCGTCCAGGAATATCAGAGGAAAAGAAAAGGAGAAAAAAAAAAGCAAAAGCAAATGGAGCTTGGTCAGGAATGAATCCTGGAATCCCAGTAAACACTACAGGCTGGGGCAGTGGGGTGGGTAGGGGGGGAGTCACTGTGGGGTTTTTTTGTCTGTTTTAAAATACATTACAGTCATTTTAAATGTGGAGAATCAGGTTTTCTCTAAATTGCAGTAGTAATATATTCCAAGTACTCACTGAAGCCCCTAAGACATAAAAGCTGCCTTGGAGCACTGGGCAGTGCTGCTGTAATCTGTGTGGATGGAGATCTGGGGTGTCTGGGCAAATCCCAGCCCACATTTTCCCCACCAGGAGATCTGGGGCAGAAGCACCCACACATTCTGGGGAATCCAAACACTTCCAGCAGGAGCAGCTGCAATCCTGAGCCCTGCCTCTCCCTGCACTGATCAGGACAGAACTGGGGAATAATGAGATTAAACTGCCCATGACTCCAGTTCCAGTGACACTCCTGATGAACACACAGAGGCAAGACCTCGGTGAACAATAAATGGAAGCTGCCAGCTCTATAAATATCTGCAAACGAAAGCTCCAGGACCTGCCATGGCACTGCCAGGTGCAGGGCTCCAAGCATCTTGGCAAAGGGTGCTCCTGCAGTGCAGGGAGGAGTTCTGGAGGAGTTCTGGACTCACTGCACTGACAGCAGCACTGCTGTGCAAGAGGATGCTGCAGGTACCAATGGATGCAAATGGAGAAGGAGGTGCCAGAAAACAGCACTGGGAAAGTGTCTGGGGAAGTGTCTCACAAGGAGACAAACTGCAGGGAGGGGATGCTGTGGGTCTGCAGGAGCTGACAGATGCAGTGCCATGTGCCAAAGCTGCCCAAGGCCAGCAGCACCCACAGGACCATGCCCAACCCTGCTCCATCCCCACGAGCACAGGGGCTGCTCTGGGCACACAGAGAACACTGGATTTTGTACACACACCTGATGGGAGCAACGAAACCACGAGACACTTTCACTGTAAAACCAGCCTCTTGTGTCATGGAAGTTATTGAAAATATCTCTAAGACACAAACATCACTTTTGTTCTCCATCATGTTTCTTACAGGAATTACACAGGTAAGTTTGAAGTGTCCCTGAAACCCGATAATGTCTTAATGGCAGATCTTTAGGATTCAGGACTGATTTAACTTCAATCTTGAGAAAATTAGGAAAATAGAATTGAACCAATGCAAAGTGCTTTTTAAAATTGTGCTTTGGTTGTTTCTAACACAAAAAAATGGCAATTAGTGCCATCAGCTTCTCCTAGGGACAGTTTCACAATGAAGATCACTGAGTAAATGTACCTGTTATAAACATATGAAGATAGGAGAGATTCAAAGAAAAAGTGAAGGAAGGAGCAAGCTTAAACTTCCAGTAAAATATTCTCTAGTTAAAGCAAAAGCATTGAAAAAAATTGCAGCCATAGAGCTCAAATTCTTTTTATTGACACTGTTCTTGGCAGCTGGTGCTTCCTGCAACCCCAGAGTAAAGAGGATGGGAAATGCAAAACACTGCTGCTCATTTTCCACATCAGCCATAACCTCTCCTCATTTCTTTCCCAGCCCTTGAAGGAAAAGGAAGGCAATCCCATCAGCTGTTCAAGAGTCTGATGGAACTGAAAACTTTTTCCATGGTGTATTTCCTTGCCTTGCACATTGGCACTCAGTATTAACATTATTATAGCCCAGCATTTGCATTACACAGTTCCTTGGGGATGTGGCTGGTGGAAAACCTGCCAAGGATCCATTTGGCTGCTGCTCATCCCTTGGTGTGGCCTCACCAAACGTTTCCCACCTTTCGGCTTTTTAGTGTAATTTATTTTTTTCATTAAAAGGATACAACATTAGTTATTAATAGCTTAAACTTCATTTTATCACTATTAGATACAGACATGTTCTTATTAAGCACCAAGAGAAACAGATTCTGGCATATGGAATGTTTTATTAGCACCCCATGATGGCATGGATCATCTTTCACTGCTAAAGAGGCATCATTTCCATGCTGAGAGATTAACTCCTCTCGCAAAGTTATCACATGAATATTTCAATTCTTCCTTCCTTCATAAGAATTTGGAACCAAGACTGCAAGATCTTTGGAAAAACCTCTCCCTCCACTTGAAGAAAGCTCATGCAACTGTAAAATAATATTGCAGCAAAATCATGGCCTCACTATTCTTTTACAAGCTGCAGATAAATGAGAGGACAGGGTGATAATATGGGATTATTTTCCTATTTCAGTAACCTAATTAATTTCATTTTGTTCACACTTTCATCTGATTTCATTTTCTTAGAAATATTAATATTTCCACATGCATACACTTCACATAAAGGATTAGAAGTTTCCTAGTGCAGCAATAGGCACAGATGGAAATGGTCTCTGTCAGAGAAATGAATGAGCTGTAAGCCACAATCCTTCTATGCACAGAGCTATTCTAATACAACATGGGAGCTACATTTTTTTTTTTTTTTAGGGTGCATGTTATTAAACTTTCTACCAGATATGGCCACTTGGGAGTGATTACAAGACCTTTCATTCCATGATAATAATGAAAAATACCCCAAGCCACGACAAATAAAGCAGAGGTAACTGAGAAAGGAAATCTGTTCAAAGTTCAAACTACTAGTAAGTTTTGCCATAAATAAGAACAGGTGGCAATGATGGCAAAGGAGATCACAGACAAAAGAATGTCAGCACCACTGTCAAATGAGTGAACAGGGACTTTTCCCTGCACTTCCAAGCCAATAAATTGCTGCCACCTGTGTTTAAGTGTGGCACAAAGCAGCAGTCAGGGTGGACAGGCCAGTGATGGATCTGAGCCCCTGCTGCCACCATCGCTGTGATCAATCTCAGCATGGACAGCTGCAGGAGAGGCTCTGCTGCAGCTTTTCAACAGGAGCTGGGCTGGCTGACACCCCTCAGCTCAGCTTAGAACAGACCCCCAGCTCAGCCTAGAACCACACAGCTCAGCTTAACTCCAAACAGAGCCCCAGCTCAGCCTAGAACCACACAGCTCAGCTTAACTCCAAACAGAGCCCCAGCTCAGCCTAGAACCACACAGCTCAGCTTAACACCACACAGAGCCTCAGCTCAGCCTAGAACCACACAGCTCAGCTTAACACCACACAGACCCACAGCTCAGCCTAGAACCACACAGCTCAGCTTAACTCCAAACAGAGCCCCAGCTCAGCCTAGAACCACACAGCTCAGCTTAACTCCAAACAGAGCCCCCAGCTCAGCCTAGAACCACACAGCTCAGCTTAACTCCAAACAGAGCCCCAGCTCAGCCTAGAACCACACAGCTCAGCAGTGAAGGCAATATCTGTGTATTTTCAACAGCATTTTGATAAAAAACCCAAAACTCCTATGAATAAAAATAACCCTGTCCCAGCCAAAACCAGCACAACTGGACAGCCCAATAACAGGACATGCCAGAGTGAAAGCTATGGTGCTTTAAAAACTGCTCTTAAACAAAAGTGGAAAGGATTTTGGATATTTTTATGGTCGGGATTTCAATTGCTCCATGATTATACCCCACACATTCTGGGATAAAGTTTACAAGTGTGGTCTAGGAAGAGCAAACAGAGGGGATATTTCTTATTTTTTATTCATCTGCACTAGGATGTGATTGTATTTTTTACTACTGTTGCCTAACTCAATAGTTGGCAGAAGTAAGAACAGGAGTGTAGAACTTTATTGTGCATGCCTTTAATTTTTGTCAAAATCTACATTTCTTCTCATTCAGCTGCTAGGAATCTGCCTAACAACCTACCTTAAAACAGACCTTTCACACCAGCAATGCTCATTAGTTCCCCAGCACTATGAATACATGACAAAATGATAACCAATGAAATTTTGAGTAGAAGATAATTGTTTTTGCTGCTCCTATGCACCAGTAAAAGATTTAGAATAGTGAAAATAAAAATGTGTCTGAATAGGATGTTACAAATAAGAGTTGCTACAATACCCTTGTAGTCACTGCAATGAAGATGTCACCAGCAAATTTATTACAAGGAGTAAGTAAGGGACACATTTGCATGAAGAGAAGAGCAGCAATTGACTTTTTTTAGAGTTTTTATCTGATTCCCAGTTTCTCTCCACTTCCAGAGATGTATCCTGCATGTGCCTGCCTTGGGCATCTTTTAAATCCCATGCAATGCTGAGCTGAGCTTCACAAAGGAAAAGGGCCAAGCCACCAAGCTGCCCACTTCCCATAGAAGAGGGAACCAGAGATTTGCAAAAGCAATCCTGTTCTATATGAACAGGTAAATGTCAATTTAGCTGGGCCAATTTCCCCAAACGACTGCTTCTATAAACTAAGGACATTTATACAGCACTAAAGTTAAGGAAAACTCCCCACACTTTTAAAGTTAAATCCCTAACTGATAGTGACTGCTAAACTTCCAGGAAACTCTGGGGCTGACACAGATTTATTAGTTTTGTCTAGATCCCTTCATTCCACATGATTATATTTCAATTGCCTCGGGCTTAAGCTTTTCTTTTGTCAAAAACAGTGAGAGCACAAAGCAAAGCTTTGAGCTGTAACATCTTCTGCCTGGACACTCCATTCCAGCCCTGGGAGGGACAAATCAGGACATGCCTGGGAAGGGTTCACCTGCCAAACCCACAAAAATCCAGGTTTCATTTGGGGAAACACGTCCAGGTAAAGCACTGAGCTAACCCTGGTAGTGTGACAGGGAAATGTCTCTCTCACCAGACTGTGATTTCCATGGAGTGACCCATTTGGTGGCATTGCTATAATTGCTCTGGTACTCACAGAGCTTGAGAGTTCTTGGGATGTGTGCCCTAAGATCTGCATTTATAGAACACCAGCTGGTGCTTCTCATTGATCAAGTTCTGCTGTTACCAACATACTACAGGGCCTTGTTTCCCAAAATATAGGAGTGGTAAAATTATCCACAGTGTTATTCATCTATTACACTGAACTAAATAGTGCTTCCACTGATTTGTGATTTTTGTTATTGTTTTCTTAAAATGTCACAGTATCACATTTTTCCATTTGAAGAGAGAGTGTGATGACAGCTATACATAGATCCTCTTGGACTGCTGCTTTCAGCAGCGTCTGAAATATAAATTCCTAACCAGCAGAAATAGAAATTCCTAAGTGGCACTTTCAGAATCAAAATTTTTGAAGGGCACATGACCAAAGCACGTGGCCACAGTTGGCAGTTCTGTCCCAAACTAGGATGGCCTCTTGGTCAGAAGTCAGAGACACCAAACAGCCAAAACACTGAGAGAAATTACAACTCTACTACAAGGCACACAAAGATCAGTGAAGCATCCTGAGTCCAGAGCTCTTGGTTCTGCACGTTTGCTCAGAAAAGAATTGAGGAAAAAGAATAACTATGCACAAAATTATCTCCTAAATTCCTGATAACATCACTCAGGCACTGTGTGCCACACAGCAGCAGTCACAAAGTGGGACTGCTGCAAGCAGGAGGAAAACTAAACATCTTGTGCTAGTATGGCCATGATATATCCATCAGCCTGGTGATGGGTGATTTAGTTGTACCAGATCCACAAAGAGAAGAAATGCATGAATAGAGACACTTCTGACAAGCTGTAAGAGGCAAGGATAAAATAAAAATAGCATAGAAGAAAATGAGTAGGTGGCTCATTGTTGAAAGGGAATAGCAACACTGCCATCTCTCCAAGCCCTGACAGGCTCCAAAAGCACCTGAGCACAACAGGCCAAGTGCTAATTCCATAAGGAGGCTCCAGGAATGGATGTGAATTATCACAGACATGCAAACACACAAGGAAAACCAGGAAATATTCCTGTAGAGATAATCTACCAAACGGAAAGTCTTGAGAGCAGACAGGGCTGTCAAAAAGGAATCTATGGACTCTGAGAAGAGACAGAGGACAAAGAAATCACACCATGGTGTGAGGGAGCACAGGCAGGGGCTGCAACACCACCCCAAGATGTGACTTTCCCTCACAGCAAGGCCCCTTCCAACCTGTGACAGGATTAAACATCTTTGGAGTAAAAGATTGAAACTCAGGCAGCTCAGGGTTTGGTTTGGGTTCTGCTGGGGAGACAGGCCACCAATACCCCTGTGAGCCTGCCTGCACTGGCAGGAAATCGAGCTTGGTTATTACAAGTCAGATAATCTTTCCTTATGGGCAAGAGACTCTAAATTATTTCTTTTACTAACTTTTCAAATAGCACTCTGGGTTGAAAGCAGCTAAGCTCAAATAGTTTCCAACAGACAGGTTTCTCATGTTGTTTTTGTTCTTCTCTCTTTTGCCTAATGATCAAACCTTACAATACACCTGTGGAGAACGTCAGTTCTTCATAACACAGTGCCATTATCACAGTGACAAAACACCCATGATTATCTGAGATGGTAAATCAATGACTTTAGCCCAGTTGGTGATTTAATTACAGTTAAGAATAACCTTATGAAGTTATTCATAGATTAATAATGTTATTCCCATTTTATTCTTTAAAAATCTTTTTGGTGAATTCAGTCTGAGGTACTAAGAACGACATCACTACCAAAGTGCAGTGATTTTTGTTTTGATTTTTTTTTCCAACATTGATTTTAAAAGGTCAATTTCTGTATTCTCTTTAGGCAAGGAAGGGATTTTTTTATCTCTACAACAAGATACAGCTCGACTGTAAAAGCATTCCAGCGTTTTCTGGCACTCTACAGATGGAACTAACACAGACCTGTGTTAACATCAGGAGAACATCTTTTCCTGCAATTAACCTTTACTATAAGAACAGCCTGAGTGGATATTCAAGGAGAAACATGGGAGGGATCCACACCTTTGGGACATGTAGAAAAAGCAAGGTTATATTCACCTGTGAACCTATGGGGTGCCTGTATCAGAAGGGATAGATAGGGTAGATATAGATATAAATACAGATGATATATATAAATTATATAGATAGATATAGCTAGAAATAGATAGATATAAATGATATAGATATAGATTATATAGATATAGATATAGATATATAGATAGATATATATAGAGAGATGATATAGGTATAGATAGATATATTAGATATAGATTATATAGATATTTTGCATTAAGAATGCCACTTCACCTATATTTTCAGAAGGTTAGGAGCCACACTTCTCAGAGTGAAAAATGAAATTCATTACAGTCCCATGATTTCCAGTCAAAAGTCAGTTCTAGCATTATCACATCACCCCTTCAGTCTGCCTCAGATTTACATTTTGTGCCTCGTTTTGTTGGGTTTTCATCTTGAAAAAACTCAAACATTAAAAGGTGAATAATTACAGAAAGTTCTGACTTTATACTAGTAAAAATCATGATAATTTGGTGTATAACATGAGTGATTTCAATGACAGCCACCTCAGTCCTGCTAAGTGAATTTTTTTAGTGTTAAGACATTTTAGAAAGCCTACCTTCAATGTAAAAAATATAAAGTAAAATATGCAGCCATAGTACTTTGGTTCATGAAAAAATATTCAGTGTACACACTTGAACACACCTCACCTAAGAAACACTGAAGTTTGTAATACAATTCAGATGTTTACAGCAGTTTAATCACATGGATGTCTGAAAATGAGCAAGATTGCAAGAGGCTGCTTGCAGGTTTAACTGTCACAAAGCCCACAAAGCCTGGAATAATTCACTTCAAAGTGTGGCTGTTTAAAATCTCCCTTTTTCTTCTATAAATAACTGGTTGGAATTCAATCCTGAGCTCTCCATGGCCCCTAACAGCTCCAAAGGCCAGCTGCAGATGGTGCCCCTTGACTTCCTTACACATGAGAGAGTCTGAGGTCGACTTGTATAAACTGCTGGCACATTTAGACCCCCCCTGGGACTCCAATTTGTTGTGTGCCCGTTCATCTTAATGATTTAAATTAGTGCAAAGTCCTCCCCCTGAATACCAAGGCACCAGCTCTCAGGTCCATCTTTACAGTCAGGGCTGTGCTGTTGGCAGCTTGCTGAGTGCTCCTGCAAAGTGATTTACCTGAAATTCACTTAATTCTTCACTCAGCTCCAGCCACGTTTTCTGGTTTTTAAACTTGCAAGCCTGTTACTAAAATTTACTAGGTTAAAAAAGAGTAGCAACTCTTCAAATTTTACTGGAGGGCAAAAAAAGGACTAAAATTGTTATTTTATATATGTACCTTTTTCATTCCTGGTTACTCTTTAGATAACAATGATCATGAGAAGACTAAAACAACAATCATCTTCTAGTCTGGCAATCAGGAACGGTTTTGATTCATTGCACATTTACCTCTGTCATTGATTTTCTACTCCCTAGTGAGCAAATATGTGGCAACTCCTAAATTTAAACAAGATAACAAATAGAACAATGAAGATTTCCATTTAACAATGCAACAGATTCCTCTGATTTGTCAGGAAATAATCTTCCTTTTTCGGAGAAAACAAAATTCATATTCACACAGCTGTTTCTCAACACTTACTCCCATCTTTACATCCAAACCCTGCTGTGAGCTGAACCTTGAGAAAAGCCCCTAAATTAAATAAATAAAATAAAATAAAATAAACAAAATAAATAAACAACAAAAAAAAAAAACAATAAATAAATAAACAAAATAAATTCTGTGGGCAGCCCAGACTTGGGTACCCCCTAAGATAACTCCAGGGTTTGATGGCCCCCAGAAGGTGCCAGCAGAACAAACCAGCCCAGCACAGGCATCAGTGCTCACTCCTGCTACCTGCACACTTCCTTTCTCAGAGCAGGATTTTCAGGGCATGAAAAAAGCAAATATAAACTTCAAAATACACAAGAAACACGGGTTGGCACACAGGAAAGCAAAGAGTAAAGTGGAATGATAGTAAAGATTATGAAAGCAAAGAATAATTCACAAATGTCCTCTTCTTGAGGAACACCATTAATCCCATGGCAGGGCCCTGTCCCTGCCCACTGTGTTGGGAAGAAGCACAGCATTAGGGAGCAGTTGATTTGCAGTGCTAGACTTCCCTGGATTCTTTGGTTTCATTTCTGTACTTCCAAATGATAACACCCAGAACGGGGCTGAAGAAGAGCCCTGAGAAACCTGGGAGAACTGCAGGTGCAAGTCTGCAAGGAAACAAGATGAGACAAGAGAGAGAAACCAGAAATATTAAACATTTGTTTCATTCCAAGTAACACAATTTCCTTCAGGAGCAATGCCCTTAATGCATTCCAAAGTGCCATTCTGATCACTTCTAGTCAGACTGATTTAGAATAATGAAAATCACTGCTGTGCCCCTGATTATTGTACCTGTTTGCCTGTGTGTGGAACTAGAACTGAGCTGCTTTTTTGTTTGTTTTGGTCAGGGCTGCAGCTTTTCACTGAAATAATTATACTACACTGCTACTTCACATAATTCCCCTCCAGGTATAAGCTGAGAGATAATGTTATTACTTGGGAATAACACTCAGAAGAACTGTACACTCAGGAGGGAAGAGCTGCTTCACTGTGATGAAATAGATAAATTGGCACTTCTCCGGGTGCAATCAAGAGATATGAGACTGAGTCTGCATCTATTACCATGGCATCAGAACGCTGTGATATCACCCTTGTAGCAGCCCTCTGATGTAACTCTATCTCTAGATTACAGAGAGAAAGCCAAAATCAAACCTCCAAAGGCAAATACTGCAGCAGGATTTGAGAAGCTAGAAGAAGACTTAAGTGGAATTTACATACTTGAATCTCAGGATGCAAAATTAAAAATCCTATTTGAAGGAAGGAAAACCAAACCCAAATATATTTAGCATTGAAAAAGAACCCAGCAGTAACAGGTCCATCAACCAAAGAGTGAGGAGCCCCTGTTACTGTCTGCATGTTTGCTGCAAGGTTCTCTGGGCCTGGAGAACAGTGGTGCAGCAAGTCTGGGGTTTTTTCTTGGTGCTGAGCAGACAGTGCTCAATCCCAAACCTGTGTGCTGGGATCCAGCCTGGGTTTCCTATGCATGCTGCTGCTCTGAGGGATTTTTTTGGCTTGCCATGATCCAATCCCTGCAACCTGTTCCCAGTTTGAGCAACACCCCACACTACAGTGTTCCAGCCCTTGAAATATACTCAGATACTTCGTGTCTGAGCACAGGGTCAGTTTATCGAGACACAAAGATATAAAAACTAAGCAGAAAAACCCAAGCTTTATAGACTGTTTAAGACAGCTAGAACAAAACACAGGGAATTAATTTATTGCAGTGAAATGAAAGGTCCGCTTGTTTCACTTTTAGGACAAAAAAAAGCACTAAAAAAAAATAAAACCCACATTTAGCACTGGGAACAATCAAAATGACAAAGGAAAACAGAAAGGCAACAATAACCTGTCCGTGGTGACAGCTCTGACTCTGAGGCTGTGTCCATGTGGAACTGGGGACGCTGCAGTTTTGCCTGTGTGCAGGGGAGGGGATGCAACCACCACAGCTTCTGGAGACAGGAGCACCCCTCTGATGCCTGCATGTCAATCCCAGCTGCACAAACCCGCTGGGATTGGCAGTGAACTGCCAGGCCCTGTCTCCAGTGGGAATGCTGGAGTCCCTGGGCTGGGACCCAGCACTTCCCAAGAAAGCACATGGAGGACTTGAGTCTCTCCTTCAGGCACAGCTGCCTGAAAGCCCTTCTCTGCAGTCACTCATTTTGTTGCTCCAGCTTAGCCTCTTTGAGGATTTAAGTCTCCATGACCTTGCCCAGGTCACACTCTACTTTCCTGCATAGCAAGAAGGAAAGGCTGACACCATAGTAACCCAAATCTCAGCCTGAAACCATGGTAACAGCATCATCTTGCTTCAGGCACACTACCGAGGTGCCCAGCACCATTTCAAAATATTCAAATTGAAATAAACTGCTTTTGAGCAAATCAATTCCCTGACCCCGATTCCTACAAATTATTCCAGTGGAGAATTTCAAGGTAGGCTGGAGCTCCCATTGGAACCTTTAAGGGAACGTGCCTGTGATTTATCTTGATGCATCAAAGAGCTGGTGGTTAGAAAATTCTATCCTAAAATTCCCTTGAAACAGTGGTACAGAAAGACAGAAGGGTCTCCATCTGTTCACCTGTGGATATTCTTAAAAGCCTTTCCTCTGAGTTTCTCCTTTAATATAGAAAAATGCTTCAGAAAGTACCCCTGGTTGTGCAGTCTAACCAAAATGGAGAAAAAATAGGGGGAAAAAGCCTTTTTGAACTGACCAGCTCCTTTTATTTTCATCAACCTTAAGGTTATTTTCAGTCCTAATAAGTGCAAGATTGCTGCTTTCAGTTTTATTAAACTTAAGCTTATTTGTAGAAATAACAAGTCCAAGATTTTATGACAGAAATGTGATTTTCATGTGATGTTTTTCCCTTAAGCAACCATAATGCAATTAAGAAGAGAGAAAATGTAGCTCTACTCTTCAAGCTTTCCTGCAGGCTATCACCAATTTCACAACCTTTACACCTCCAGTTTGTCTGGCACGAATAAAACAAGGTGGGGAATCACAGTTTGTTGTGTCTCACAGAATCCAAAAAGCTCCATGTCCAGGTTCCCTGACTGAAAGGTGCAGTGAGATGTGCACACAGCAGAAGAGGAGCAAATGGGCTGGGGAGAACAACACTGCAACTGCACAGGACTGGGGTGATGCCATTTATTCAGGTGGAGAGATCATTTGTAAGAACCCAAGGAGATGATTAAATACAAAGGAAGAAGCTGTCTAACACAGAAAAAATTTCTACATATGAGAGATCATTTTTTTCTACAATCAGAGATTCCAGTGAGTTCATGCCAGATTGTTTCATAAGGTGTTTTAGTGCCTGACTCCCACGGAATTCTTATGGAACACCCTGTCTGCAGGTGATGCCTTTTCCTAATGATATCTGCTCTAGGGTATTAAGCCAAAGAGTTGTTTTTTTTAAAAATCGTTTTCTGAAAGAAAACCCTAATTTAACCATCAATATTTTATTATCCACATAAATGTCAAATCCTTTAGCTGACATTACTATTTTATTGGCATGAGTCTACTGACATGCTGTAACACATGTTAATTGTGCATTGCATCATATTTCACTTAATTAATTACAGCCTTTCTTCTTGATGAATGTCCTTGGCTTGTTATATTGTTAGCAAGGGTAAACAGGAGCACACCACTTAACTTTAAACCATTAATTTTAAAAGTATTTCTTCCATTCTTCCTCTTCATCTTTTTTTCTTTTATGCTAAATAGCTCTGCTGCACACAGCCATATGCAGAATGTAAATTAAATGCACAGAATATTCATCTGTGAAAAACCAATTTGTGTGCAAAATGCCCATTCTATAGAAGCAGAAAAAGATAATTTCAAATCAAGTCCATTTTTGAGTCCAGAAATGTGACTTGCCTATGCAGTTCCTCAATGGCTAAAATACCTGAAAAGCAAAACTTAAGCCTGTTATTTGGAGATTTGGGGCAAATATGCCAGCCCAGAAATAAGTAAATGAAAAAAAGCTAATTTTATTTTTTTCTAAGCCTATTTCCTGTTTGTCTGAAAAGCACATGAAGAAACCAGCCAGCCAGTCAATGAAAAAAAAAAAAAATCATGAGGCTGAACCAACAGTAATATTATCATCTGATTAACAATAGCCACCAAAATATCATCAGTTCAATAAGGCAATGGAAGACCTCATTCCCCTCTGAGATTTCCTCACTTCAATATAAAAAAGCAAAATGAGAAAATGCCTCTTCAGCTGCACAGTTCATACTGAGGAGCTGGGATGAACCTGGATTGTGCCACCTGGAAATACATGTGTACACATACAAATACTTCTAGTGCCTGGATACAGACACCCCAAAACCTTGAATAAAACACACCTTGAGCTGTCCCTAGAACGAATAAAATTAATAAAACACACCTTGAGCTGTCCCTAGAACGAATAAAATTAATAAAACACACCTTGAGCTGTCCCTCCCCTCCTGCAGAGAGCCTCTCTGCCAAGGAAGCCATTGCTATGGAAAGCATAAGGGGCTCTCCTCAGTCCAAAGATGCTTCCCAAAAATATTTCATCTTCTCAGCATTACACTTTTATCCCTATTCTAAAGCCTGCTGCAATGCAACTGATTTTACCAGACCTGCCAGCAGTTCCCCAGTCAATGACAGGGAATTATTAGGGCTATTTTATTCATGTGTGCTCAGAGTCCAGCCCAGGCTGCCTGCTCCCTGCTGGTGTCCTGGGGAGCTCATCCCATTAACTCCCCTTGCTCCCACTCCCTCTGGCTCTGACATGCCTCAGGAGTGTATGAATACACTGTGCCCCATATTTACACACCTATTAGTGGCTAATAACCTCCCCTCTCTCCAGCTGGAATGGCATTATACCCATTTGAGCTCTTCTTATATCAAATTTATTTGCAGGTAAACACAAAACAAACGGGATGATTCTCTGGCAAACAAGGTGTTTGGAGCAGCAGTGAATAGAAATTGCATTCTGACAGGTTAGCTCTTCTGCTTAAGTTCTGGAGCTGCTATTATGGTTGGAAAAACATTTATGCAAACTGTCAGAAATTTGCCTTGGTCTACTGCCCATCCAATATCTTATTTCTCCGATGGAGTCTCATTTCAATGCAATCATATTCCCAGTAAAAATTGAATAGTGCAGGGATGGGAGATTCAACACAAGTTATTCAGTCTAAAATACATGAAAGACTATTAAACCTGGCTATAGGGTTTTTAGGAGGGGGAAGGGAATGTTTACTCGACTATATTTGAAATATATTTTACATTAAATTTTGATTTTATAGTAAATATCCCTGCTGATCCCTTTGCCACTTCCTTCTGTAGTAAACATGATCTGGTGCAAACATAAGGCTTATTTCAAATCCTAAAAGGTAATTAAAGCTGAGAGAGTCCAGGAAAAAAAAATATCACCGATGGTTCTTCTGTGCCTAAGGGAAGTTTTAATTAAAAGTCACAGGAGAATAATCTGTAAGAAACAAAAATGAGATGGCTGCTGTTAATTTGCCTGGGTCTCAGGCAGATAAACAGTAAATATGCAGCAGCTAAAGTTGCTGTGGTTTTGTTGTTCACTTTAACACTTGCTGGCAAAGCTCTGCCCTCGTCTCCGATGTCCTGAGCACTCCTCAGCAAAGCCAAACCAGAGGAATTCCACCTGGGAAACTTCAGGGCATGGGCTCCAGAGCTGGGCATGGGCACCAGAGCTGGCCATGGGCACCAGACAGTGAGACCTGTGGGGTGAGACAGCATCCCAGATCACAATTCCTGTGGGGTCAGACAGGATCCCAGCTCACCCCACAAGCCCCTGAAGCAGTCCAGGTAAGGCAATCCCCTTTTCTCAGGATAAGGTGCCTGCAGAGGCTCTGCTCCAGCTTTGGGCACAGCCCTGGGCTCACAGAACACCAGCAGAGAACAGCCTTTCTTTGCTCCTTTTCCAAAGAGCAAAAGGAAGTGAAAGGATTCCCCTTTCCCCTCTCAGTGCTGACCCTGACTTCAGCAGGGAGCTGATGAGTTTTGAGTTTGGGGTTTGTGGCTGCAGCAGGTCCCCATGAGGATGACCACGCTGTGTCCCGGAGGAAGGGGACGGCTCCCCCTGCCCCAGGCACACCAGGATAACCAGAATTTTGATATTGTGCATCCAACTACACCACCACAGACATCACCCCCCAGAACTACAGCAATAATTAACTCTTATCCTTTTCTGCTCCTGGCCTCACCTTCAAGAGCCCTGCCAAATGTGAGATGAAGACTCTTGGGAAGAAGGAAGCATGGTGCACTGTGTGCCTTCAGAACACCAAGGCTGCATTCATCTGCTAATGAGACCAGTAACTGCCACACATTCCATTTCTTTCTTAAGGGGCAAGTTTCACTTCAGGTGAAAAGTGACTATTTGTATTTGCTCAGAAATCTTTCTCCAGCTTCATTACAACCAAAGGACATCACATATAAAATCTAGACAAGCACTTTTTTTGCATCACATCAAATTTTGGTATTTTTCTGCATCCATAACAAGGAAAATCACATATATTTGGGGTTTTCTTCTTGTTACACAAGTAAAAATCTCTACTCCCACTTACCTACATCCCCAGTAATTGTGTGTTTCAACAGAGTAACTCCACTTATAAATTCAGATATTTCCAGGTAAAAAGAGCAGCAAATCAGTTCTTCCCACAGCACATGTTGAATTGTGCTATTATCCTACACACAGCAGGTGCCAATTTCTACAAAATCAGGAAGTGTCACAATTACAAGCAGAATTACTTGTTAAAATTTAAGAAGCAGATAAACAGCAAACAAGAACATTGATTACCCAACAAATGTTGAGAAAAGGAAAAATGCCTGTATCTGTTGAGACCAATATAACATTTTTTGTTCTATGGGCAAGATGCATCTCTTCCAAATGTAACGTTTGTTTGAGAACATATTTGAAGACTATTATTTTAAGTGTTTCTTAAGTTACCAACAGTTGTGGTAAGTATTTTTCCTGTGAAACATTTACAAATACTATAATTAACTACTGTGGCACTGAAAAACAGAGATGCTGCATCCATGTACGCTTCTTGTAGCTGTGTTTGGAGAAACACGAGGGGGAAGTGAGGAGGCTCTGTGTGTGTGTGAAGAGTGACTGTGCCCTGGTTTTCTGGCTGCTTGGCCATGGCCCTTGCCTGCCAGCCACAAGGATCTTCCACACAGAAAGCTCTGATCTGTTTGGAGCAGAACTGAGAGAGCCTTTGGAAAACACTGAGAATAAGGCAGGTGTGACTGAGCTCCTGCTTCTTGCCTGCTGGAATCACTGTCCAGCTCATGGAAGTACAAACTGCATCCTGAGACCCAGGGGAATGAATGGGAGCACAGTCAGAATGGGAAGCTTTGTCCTGTTTTTCTCAGCAACATTAGCAAATTGTGCCTCCAGTATTGTTACCCATCACCACTCACTAGCAATTAGTGACCACAAGTTGGTGTGATATCAGTGGAATCATCCCACTTTGTACCTGCCCTGTGACAGTGGCCACAACCCTCATCCCCTACCCTCCTCTTCCTCTTCCAGAGCTCCCACTTTTCCCACCGATTTGAAAGGGAGGCCCCAGCCTGGCAGTAAAATCTCAGTCCCTGTGCAAGCACAGCTGAATTTCCTCAAGTCTCCCTCTCAGGCACGTCATTAAAAGCAGGCACATTAATATTGTCCCTGAAGCCTCCAGCAGTGCTGTAATGCCCGAGTTATCCCTGCACCTTCTCCCCAGTCTCATGCCTTGGCCACCAGTCCCCTGCCATGATCAGGTCCATCCTCCTGTTTTCTTGGTCCCCATTGCTCCTCCAGAGATTTCCAGTCCAGCTCACTTCTGTCCAGAACAGAAGTGATGAAGTCAGGACTCTCCCCTTCCACCATTGGAATTTTATGAGATCCTGGTTTCTACCTGAAAATTCTTTTAGCCTCAAATTCCACTGTTTTGTACCACTAAGCTTTATTCTCTTTGCATTGTTTAGAGGTGGTATCCATGCTGTCCACATCCTTGTTTCCAAAATAGTGCATTTCCCTCATCTTAACTATAACATCAGGAGATAGAAAACAGCACTGCTGCAAAAATTGTACTGAATTTGAGACTCTAAAACTCATACTCACCCACTCTACATGCCAGAAATTGTTACTGTAAGACTTGGACAATTACCAGAGCTAAGTGATGTAAGGGTCATTTTGGCAGAATTTATCTCCATCAGTGTAATGCAGGAGGTGGCACAGTGTCACACACCCAAGTGTCACATGTGAAATGACACAGGGCTCAATGACATTTTTTCTCCTACAGAGGAAACATCTAAATATCTGTAGAAGGGCAAAAGAAGGAAAGGAGTACAAATCCTCTATGGAATGCTAAGCATCCTCTCTGAAATGAAATGTGATATTTACTGGAATAGATGTGAAGATAAATTGGAGCCAAATACAAGATTCACAGGCTCAGAAAACAAAATGTACAGGGGAGCAGATTGGCAGTTCCCTCCCCTGCCTTTGCCACTGGCTGTTGGTGCTTTCAGGGAATTCTGCAAGAACTTCCTTTGGGATACACAACTCCTATGTGCTTCATTACAGACTGAAGAAATCCTCCCAAGATCTGCAAGGAAGTTGTTTTAATTCTCTAGCACACTGTAGGAGAAATCTAAAGGACAAAACCCTCCTGAGCTAGGACAGCTCAGCTTAAAACAGCTTTTCAAATATTGGTTTGGATCATTTTTGTGCAGTCAAGTTTGAATAACTCTCCAAGAATCGAGAAGAACTGTATAAATATAACAATCACACCAACATTTTAAACGGCTGACCGTACATTCAGCACACTCAGAAACTCTAAAGCTGCACTGTCCTGTACGGGCACATGTCACAGCTCCCTTGGCCCGGGAGATGGATCCCTGCTGGTGGATAAGGAGCACACATCCCATATGTGTCAATGGGTGCCCCAGGGCTGCAGCCCCCCAGGGGAAGGGCAGGGTCCCTCCAGTGTCCCACACTGGCACTCTCAGTTTAATACTGAGCTCAAGGCTTGGGCTGGGCTGGCCAAGCCCCCACCCAGCTGTTGGACAGTGCTCTGGCCCCCCATGGCACAGGGGGAAAACTGGAGAGGAAAAACCCCCAGGCTGGAGCAAAAACAGAGCTATCACCCACCAGTGACTGTCACAGGCTCACCTGGCAGGACTTGAGTTCATTTTTTGCCAATTAACTTTAATTATCTCTACCCCTTCTTATCACCACAGGTTACACTCAGTCCCCAAGTGTCTCCTTTCCTCTCTCATGCACACATGCCGTTATTACACAGTTTATATTTTTCCTGAAAAGCAAAGAAAAAGACAGATTTCCACTGTTACACAGTAATACCAGGGTTTTTTTCTGTGTAACTGTGGGGTTTTTTTGTTCACCTACTTGTAGCCTGACAGGAATGGAAGAAGTATCTTCAAGCAAAGCAGTTTTAAAAATAAAGAGACAGATTACTCATATCTTTATAGACAGCTCATAATGAATACTCAAAGGAGGAGAATCTGAACACACTCCCGAAAACTGGAAAGACAGAGGAGAAAGAAGGCTTCTGGTCTACTAGAGCTGATACCTTAATTAGGCAATTATAACTATTAAACGTTGCCAAAGCTCCAGGCCTTGTTGAATTACAACTGAGAAATCAGTAGAAAAATGGTAAGGGGAAAAGGAAAGCCCTCAGCAGGATTTGTGATAACTCATGAAGGAAGGAAGGGAGTATTTGAGAACTAGAGTAGCAGTTAATATAATTCTTTTTACTATAAAAGGCTCCAAGACTATAGAAAGCCCAAGCTTCTTATCCTGCACTCAGCTATGCAGAAGACAGAAAATTATTAAGCCAGATTTAGAAATGCCTGACTTAGAGGACCATGACAGGAGGCTGAATACAGAGAAAAAGGAGGCCATGGCAGAGAGCTCGACTTGAATTCCTTTCATATGTTCCTTACCTGGAGACAATCCCAATGTAATGGACAATTTATCTGCAACTCAGAAAAGCATTTGGTAGTGCAGCAAGAGCAGATGGATTTGAAAGGAGGGGAACATGTTTGCAAAGGACTGACAAAACAAATTCCCGTGGATTCAAAGATGCAGCACAGCATCTGGCCAGCTGTGCAGTGCACAGAGGGAGCTGGAGCTCCATCATTTCTGGAGTCCTGACCTTGGCATGTTGTGTTCAGAATTGTTCCATGTGCAGGTGGCACACCATTTCTGAGGCAACAGAAGCAGGGGAGAAGGAGCAACCAATTTCAGAGTTGGGAAATTGTGGTTTATAGCCCAATCCATGGCACACAGGCCACGAGCAGGCACCTCAGGGAATTCCACAGCACTGGAAAGCGACCACAAAGAAAACATGCCAGTGGGAAAGACCGGGAAAAACTGGAATGTCTTGTGCCCGACACAAAGGATCCTCTTCTAACTCACTACAGAGAAAAATTAAACAAATTGTGGGGTGTTTATAGTGAAAAGTATATAGAAGAGGAAATTATTCTCGAAATGCAAAATGGAATATCTTTTAAGAGGGGCATAACTAAGAAAGTTATTGAGTGATTTCACTGTTTCAATATTGGCTGATTAATCTCTAAAAATAAAATATACCTTAGATTAAATGCTCAACAATGTTGTATTTTATTTTTAAAGATTATTTTAAAAGAGTTCATCAAAGATTTGTGAATTCTGTTCAGAAGAGAGACAATCTCTAGATTCAAAATTGTAACCACTTACTACTTTAGCTTCTATACCACAGATGAATACCAAAACTATTAAATTCCATGACATTGAATTCTTATTTTATTAAAAAGTCTCATTTTGGGATTGATTCTACACTTAGCTATAATTTTATGAAAAGAATTTTAATTTTTTACACGTTATACAAGGATGAGATGTGAGAGAAATGAGAGAAAATAGTAGATTGAAATCTTTGGCATCATCATTTAGGGGAAATTACAGAGTTCTAGAGTAGGTAATTTCTTAAGATTACTGAAGAGAAAGCAAAATTGATGTAAAAAAGCTATGACTAATACAAGGAAAGAAGAGCATCTTTTCTATTGTAGTATAATACATAGAATACCCATCTTTTAAATAGATCCAGCATGAGAATAAATCAAGAATAGTGAATTAAAATTCTGAGGAGTGTGGCTCAAGGAGGAAAAAGGTTGAGTTTGGAGATCTAAAAAATTAGAAGTGTATATAAACAAATCTATCTATCTGGGAGAAAATGCATGTTCTGATAACTCTGTAGTTTTGTCTTTTCCTATAAAGATATTACTGCATGTTGCTAATTTTTGTGTGGCAAGACAAAAGGATTTCCTGCCCAAGTACCCCAGGAAACAGCCAGTGAGCTGATCTGACCAGGAACTGAGGAATTCCTTGCCTCTAGGGAAAGGCTCCAGTCAAAAACATTTGAGGGGATATTTTGAATTTGTATCTGTATGTGACTTTGCTGATTTAACTGGTTTTTATGTCCTTACCTTCAGTTGTAAATCTTAAAGTGATAATTTTGGCAAAGCTGTTGCCTAAAGGCTTCCAAATAGACTTAAAAACATATTTTGATATAAACTGTATTGCCAAAGTCAAATATATATCAGCTAAGTGAAATTAACCTTCAAGTGATACTTGAATAACAGTAAACCACAAGGGTATGGAAGAGATTAGATATACTGTAGTTTAATTATGTGACAATAATTCACCTCATTAATCTCTTAGGAAACAATAACCACAACAGTTAAATACTGTAATTAACAAACCCTATTTCAAACTTAATTCTAATTTTATACAACTTTGCAATATTACCCAGTGCAATCATAGAAAAGATAAATGAAAAAAAGCAAATATCAAGGTCTCTGGAGAAGACATCCAGAATGTCCTCACCTCTTCCACCTGTGACAGGAGAGGAACAAAACCAGCACTGCTTGCACCTATTTCTGTCCCAATAAGTGGAGACACGGTGGCTCCAATTCATGTGCAAATAATCTCAGGATCCCTCAATTCACACTTGTGCTAGGTCCAAGCACTCTGTGGACATTCCTGGTTCTCTTTACTATCAACATTCCTCATTCAAACTGCACTCCCAGGGAGGACTGCTGCAGATTTTGGTTAGCACACTGTAATTTAACAAAGGTGATTTATTGTGCATTTAGGGTTTGGGGGTTTTTTCCCTTTTGTTGCACTACACAATGGTTTCCTAAATTGCATGCAGAAATAAACCTGTCTCCATTGATGCCTTGGCTGCCTGGAACAGAGCTAGGTAAAACTGAGAGAGTAAAAGCAGGTATTTATTATTAAAGGCCTTCAATGGATTCATCTTGGGCATCAGAAACCTCCCAGAGGCCACACCCAAGATGGACAATGGCCATGAGTTTCTCACACAATTATAAATTTGGTCTATTTACACATCAGGGGTTAATCCTCCAATGCCAGCTTCAGGTAATGAAGTCATATACCCCCAGTTTGCTCCCCCCCAATTCACAGTTGTTGACATTTTTCAGAGCCTGAGACAGTGAGGTGTCCTTGAGTTTGAGGCCTAGAGAGGAATTGTTTTGTCTGAATAAAATGGGAGAACAGCAGCTGTCAGGCCATGGAGTTTTAGAGTTATCCACTAAAGCACTACAGGATGTGAAAAATAAAAAAGCTGAATGCTAAGGCATCACTGTCACTACTCTTGCCAAAAGCCTGCAATCCCCCAAGCCTTCTTTAGCCCTTCCCAGTGCCAGGAATGCTGTGGGACAGGAGCACAGTGATTCCCATGGCTCAGGAGGTCCCACTGTGGCAGAGAACATTCCTGCCCAGCTCTGCAATGCCACTGCCTGGGCCAGGGCGGGGAGCTGAGTCCCAGACAAGCAACACGCAGGAGGAAATCCTGCAGGAAATGAAATGTTCTGACAGCATGAGAACCCAAGGGGTGCTGCCTGGCACAGGGCTTGGTCAGCAGTCACAAATGTTCCAGTGATGGGGAAGGGGATGGGGACACAGGAGCCCCTCACAGCAGCCAGGTGAGCCTGGCACCTGAGCCTGGCACCTGTGCACTGCCACCCAGCTGGTGCCAGCATACAGGAAAAAAGCTCTCAGCTCCATCAACAAACACTACAACACCTGCTTCCCAGGGATCTGGGGTCTGCTTGCAAGAAAAGAAGACTCAGTCTTTTCATTTGATGAGCTCTCAGTCTAAATTCATAGCAACTGCAGGTATTTTCCATATGGATTAAGCCAGATATTCCTTAGTTTACAGCTGTAAATCAAAAGCTCACTTTAAATATTTCTTTGTAGATTATAGTCCTCATTCAAATACAATGCAAATAGGAGGGAAAGTGTTTGTCTTGATTATTTTGATTTTAGTTTTTAACAGGTGTCACGTTTACTCCACAAAACTTCTGTAAAACCACACTCAGATTACTTAGCTTCTGCTTGCTGACCTTTTTTTCTTTATAGCTCTCCAAGGAGAAAAGGAGATATGTTTATAAAATCAGTGAGCAATAAACAAGAAGTTCATGTTCTCATAGAATGAAAAAATAACATCATCGAGAAAGTCATGTTCAAAAATACAAGTGTCTCAGAGAGAATAAAACTCATTCATTTATAACATTTTTCCATTAAAACAATGTAATAACTGCTGAAGTTCAAATGATGTATGAGTATCTCCTTGAAGAAGATCTCCTGTACATCTGATAAACCATAAATACTGGAGAATGTACCTCAGGCAGAACAAGCACAGCTTGGCGTGATCCTGAAAAATATCCAGTGTGTGTGAGGAAGAGTTATGAAGGTGAACAAATTTCATATATCTGCTTGCCTCGTGGACACCCACAATTTGCAATTTAATCATCCAAAAGTTACGGTGTGTTCATAATTGTATTAGATTTTGAAATAAGGCAGTACTGGTTATGTTAAGCCTAAAAAATAGCCCATCTTTTCAGCTTTATGATAATTTATAAAGGAAATAGTTACAAACAAGGTGAATGAAAGCATTAGAGCTGCACTGAACAAAAGGACAGTGTATTGCAGACAGATTCTTGAATCTACATCACTTTTTTATCATTGTCATCTTTTATATCTCCAGATTTATAGACAGAGAAAAACCTCAGTACTGTCATTCTGTGAGGGAGACAGGATTTAAATTTTTTTCTGAAAGCTAATTTTAAGAGTATCAAGACTTTCAGAGTGGAAAAAACATTGATCAGTCTTTAACCTCTATTTAACAAGTAGAGGCACAGGCTTTATGCCTACAGAACCAGATCCTGGCAAAACTGGATAATATCAGAACCATTATTTTATATAAAATAGTTTAAAAATCACTGAATTAGATCTAGATAGAGAAAGCTAACTTTTTATTTTAGTGGCTTAGCTGAATAAAGCACAATGATCTGCTAGCTTATTTTTCAGTAAACAATTTCATTGTTTTGAAGAAAAATGAAGCATTTACTTCTAGAAAGGTGGGGAGAGATTATACTATAATAATGCAGCCAGGTGCACAATTTTAGAAATCAAAGACCTTGGTTCAAATCTGTACTTTGAATTAAGCAGAGATTTAAACGTGATCCTCCCATGTTATATAAAATAAAAGGAACAGCAGCACCAGCCTCTTTCAGGATCTGGACCTTCACCCTCTGCTTTAACCCCGGGTGCATTTGCCCTGTTCAGGGGAGGGAAAAGAGCAAACAGAATTCCTCATTCAAATGGCAATGTTAGCTTTCACACTCTCTGGGCTGAGGAATGATGAAAATGATGTTATTCTGGGTAGATCTGGTAGACCCTTTTTCCCTGAGGGGTGACCTCAGACTGAACAGCAGCTCCAGAGGGGATGGAGGCTCTGCCTGCACAAGGAGCCAAATTTTGAAGACAAGGAGCAACAGGTACAGGTTGCACCAGGAGAGGTTTCACCTTTATAAATGAATTATTTTTCATAGTGAAAACAAGGAAACTCTGAGACAAACTCCCCACGATGTGGCAGAGTCCCCATCACTGGGGGCTTTTTGAACCATGACTGGACAGGGTGCTAAAAAGGCTCCTTTTCTGGACTAGATGATCTTTCAAGGTCCCTTCAAACCTGGCTTGTTCTATGACTTTTCCCTCAGCAGCTGGGCATTAATAGTAAAGACAGCATTCTTTCAGATGCTGCAATAAAAACAATAAGAAAAAGGGTAATGCTGAAGTCTTCTTGCTCTATTATCAGTGAAAGCTTTAAAAAAAAACCACCCACCACTGTAACATAAAACCTTCTAATTCCTCCCCAAAAGACAATCACATAACAAGATCTCTAATAAAAAAGGAAAAGATTAATTGGAGAGCTGCCTTGAGAGACCAAATGTTCCAGACCTGACAGTTTTATAATGTAAGTAATTAGGGCAACATTATGAGTTATGTTATCAGAGCCAGCAGCATGATCAGCAATTGTTTGCATCCCAGGGTCTATTCAGGGGTACAGCACACAGAAAGGAGAGCACCAAAAGCAGATGAAACAGATGTTGATGGAGCAGAGCTGACTCCTCAGCTGAATGCTGTTCTCACCCTGTCGCTGCCTTCCATGCATTTATCTTCATTAAAAGAAATGTAATCTCCAATAAAAATAAGAACAAGTAACTTAGAAATTAACCCAGAACAGGCTCCTGCAGGTGTCAGCTCCTGTGTAAAGTGGAAATTAAAGATGAGCCCAGCAGCAAAGGGGTGAGCAGGGAACTCAAATCTCCTCACTCCCTGAGGCACCTTCCTGCTGCTTTGCTGGGGTGACCCTGATTCCAGGGGGAATCTCTGGGGGTCCCTCCCTTGGCACAGAGCTGAGGAGAGACAAAACCCAAAGCCCCCAGACTGAGAAAGGAGCCCCCCTGAAGTGACAGTGCTAAAGCCAAAGGCCCTTTGCTGGATTACACAGTGATAAAGAGAAAAATAAAGCTTGAAAAGCAATAGCCAAGAAACGTGAAAATCTGTAACAGAGGGCAGAGGGAGGAGGGTGACAGGTGATGTGTGGGATATTTGGCTGGGTATCTGCCAGAAGTGACCCCAGCAGCACAAAAAGCTCAGCTTAGCACCAGGAGCCATCAATGGGGAGAGGCAGGACTGCAAAACAGGGCAAGTGGGGAGGGAAAACAGAAACTTTGAGGGATTAGTTACAGAAGGGTTTAGAAATGTATTGTATATATACATTTAGAAATGTATTATATGAAATAATAATATTTCAGAAATGTCAGCTATTGTGGCTTATCTAGATAATGGCTGATTCTGTCTCCTGCCTTACTCCCTGATTACCAGTTAATTACCTGTCCTTAAATAAATCAATAAACTGCTTTGCTCATGATTTGATGTAAAGAATACAATTTGAAGTTTTCCTCTATTACAGGTGTTTATTTTCAAATTATCTACTTGTTTAGCTTTCTTTTCTTATTATTTCTGTACCTGTTTGAGACTTTAACTGGTACCATATGTTCAAAGAAATTAACTTCAACTGAATCTAGGTTTTTGTAATCCGTTGTATTTTTGGCTTTGTCAAATGAAAACTTGGCAAACATATGGAAAGGATCACAGATGTAGTAAAACATGGGATGCCTATCAAAACCAGAATTAGAAATATTACACATCTTCCATCACATAAAATAAATATAATTTATCTGATCACTTATGGCAACTCATGAGAAGTTTCTGCACTCTGATCTAGAGTGGTGTAGAGGTTGATCTTTGACTTCTACTAAAACCATAGAAGAGAACATCTAAGTGAATTTTTTTATAGCAGGAGCACAATTTTGAAAAATCACAATACCATCAAGTGACTTTTGTTTTCAAAGAATCAGGTCCTAAACAGCTGCTCCAATCCTTGCCTTACAGATGGAAAAAATACCGAGGTAATAAACATCACAACAAAAATAAAGCCTTGTTTTACAGTTGAACTAAAGGCTCCAAAAAAACTGAAACAAAGTAAATAATGCAGCAAAGATTCATCTCAAAGGAGCACTACTCTAAGCACAGAATAATTACAAGCAGCAATGTTTATTAGTATGCAAAGAAGCCAGATCTGTTTTGCTTCCAGAGCAGCACAAAGGATAAAAAGTCAAGGCAGCAGCACACATTATAATACATCACACACAGAAATTCTCTGTTTGTTTCAGAGAACATCTTTACTCTGGAGGCACAGAGTGCAGAGCTTCTTGCCGAGAATAAAGTCTTTAATTTCTATTTCCAGTGATGCATTGTGCCTTCAGAGCTCGTTCAATTGAGAAAGTACAAAGGTTTCAGTTTACAGAACTTTTGTCAAAATGATTACAGAAGTTGTCATGGAACAATTTCCAAAACAAACTGTGTTATTTTCCTTTTATGGCCCCCTTGACATTTTTAGTTCTTTAGAGGTGGTATAAGTGGTATAAGTTTCTGTTTTCACAAGAGTGGCAGTGTTTTCTCTGATAAATAGCAAAAGTTAAAAAAGTTACAGGCATCTGTGAACGTGTTGAAAGACACCATTTTAAAGTACTTTGTATGTGTAAATGAATATGTGTACAGAAGGAAGAATTGAAGCAACAGAGTGAAGGAAAGATTTTTCAGGTGGTTTCAAGATACTGCTTCTCACATAAGGAATTACTGACAAATTCACTTTTTCCTGTGTTTGCATCTTCACAGACACATATCAGCAAATGGCAGAATAAAAACTATAGAGGGGTGCTGCCAGGAGCCACGCAAAAGAAAAAGTGAACTGTTAAATAAAACCTTCAGAAACAGAATGACTCATTCTAGCACGACATGAAGAGACATGTTCCATCTGAAAAATCACAGCTCTACTTCAAGAATGTACAATTAGCAGTTTAAAAAAGAGATGAAATATTTGCCATGGGGTCATCTTTTAAAAACGGGGTTTAATCAAGATATCACAGATGGAGAGGGAGCTAAGAATTGGCTATAAATTAGGTGTTCTCCATACAACAGTGGGAAAAGGGAATGTTTAATAAAATGTAGTTGTAGTAGTCTCAGAAACTTTGTGAATAACTGAGCAGATCCCCTCAGCTGCTGCGAGTGGAGTCACACATTAATAGTCAGTGCATCTATCCAAACTACTACCTGCACTACAAATGTGTGACCTGCCAGACAAGGGACTCTCAGGGGAGGCACATCCTGCTGGGCTGAATTACTCACTGTCTCTGGAACCTGAAAGGAGCAGGAAAAAGAGAACTTGGAAATTTCATCGTACTGAGAGTGTCAGCACCAGACCTGAGAGATGTGGTTCTCAACTTAGCCTCTTAAAACAGAAACTGAGGAGATTTCATTTCCCTGGACAGGTCACCCACACAGTTTTCCCAGTCTGCCTCATTCATCTTGGCACTTCAGAAAGATGAGTAGACTGAAATAGTTCTCAGTTTCCACACAATTGCACTTTCTTTCATATTTAGACTTGCTCTCACTTACACTGCAGAGAATCACAAGATGATGTCACTTGGAGGGGCGCTCTGGCTCTCAGCCAGTCCAATCTGCTTTGTGCTCCTCCTCTCAGAGCAGGCTGCCCAGGAATAGCCTGGTCCACTTTGGAGCATTTGAGTACCTCCAGTTACTGCCATTCCTTCTCTCCACCCACACACTCACAATCTGTTCCAGCTCCAGGATAAAAATGTTACACACATACAGATATGAATACACAGACACACTTACCATAATATATATATATCTATATCTATGGAATTTCACACATTCTGCCTCCTGTCCTTGGACAACCAACGAGCCTGGCACTAAAATCACAGCAGCACTTGCAAGTTCCCCCAGTACAAATGGAAGATTTCCACAAGTTTGAACCATTCCCCGTGGAACCACGGGCTCCACACCTTTAATAATCCTTGGTGCTCAAGAAGCAGGTCTGCAGCATGCCACTGAAAGCAGTCTGCAGGTGGAGGTGTGAGGATGTGTGTGCAGCCAGGACCAGCAGTGTTCCATGCTGAAATCCCAAATCCAAGCCTGCACATGCTGCTGCCGTGCTCCCAAGCAGCCCAGGGTGTGCCCAGTGTCCATGGCAAGAGCTGGCCAAGCCCTTCCCAGCAGCTCACCCCACACAGGGTGGCACATCTCAGCACATTTACAGGGCTTTAACACTGACAATGCAGCAAAACCAAAGAGCTCCCGAGAGAGGCAGAGCTGAATCCTCTTATCTGCACCAAACACAGAGTGATAACCAAAAGATAAACTGGAATTCAGGAAACCACTCGTTTTTACAGAATTATTCTGGGAGTTTTAGCAACTGCAAACATAAATTGCTTGGGTATATGCATATCACTAACTTCAACAAAATAAAAACCAAACCTGGTAGAAAAATCAAATTCTTCTCCTTGTGTGCAGAGTTATATTGATTCTGTGGGGATTCTATCATACTTCAGGAGCACTCAACAGAGACTGTAATTAGCCAGAAGTTTTGCAGGAGACCAGATGATCCAATACAAGTATTTGGCAAAGGACGTGCACATGAAGGGGAGGTCTGTGTGTGGGCACTCAGGGTTTTAGAAATAAAAATAATAGAAGCATCAGTAACTTAATGACAAGAAAAACTACGGATAATTAAATGATTTTAATAGTATGTCAAGATGAGGAATAACAGTCTTGGGAAATGAGACCAGGAAATTATTATCCCTCAGGTTTCTTCCATACTTTGTTGTTCGAGTTTGAAAAAGACAATATGCAAACTCTTCAGCCATAAATTTAGCTTTAAGACTTTATTAGTGCCAATAACTCCAGAGCTACCATCTTCAGGAATATCTTACCATTCTCACCCTTCTGGATTGAGTAGATGCTGAGAAAGTTTGAGGAAAAAAAATGCTCCAAACTAGATGTGTATGTGGATTTTTTTGAGACCCTTAAATAGGCAAGTGGGATGAGAAGTTTGCTTCTCTACAGAAATACCCTAAATTTGCATTTATTTTAGGCAAACAAACTCTTTGGATTAAAGCTTCATTACTATATCCTACACTACACCATAGTGTGAAATAAACTGGGGGCCAGTTCCCATAGCCACAAACTTGATTGTTAACACACTGCAGGGTTTTATGTTAGATTTAGATAACATTTTCCTCACAAAATGTAGAAAAAAACCCAAACCAAACCCCTACAAATACATAGTTCTGGTAGCTGTGTTTATGAAGACAAGATGGGAACATTCCTGTCCTTGTAGACCATGATTTCTGTGGTTAGGGGATTGCAGAAAATTAAATATTTGCAAGTTCAGAAGACAACTTAATGAACAAAAGCCAGAATTAACAGTGGAAGTGACACCATGGACAACCACAAGGATCAGGATCCCTCTTTTAGTATAAAAATTTCTATTATCTTCACCATCTGTACAAAAATAGTCTAGTTCGTGGTTTCATTTTCTTTTCTAAAAATATATATTTTAGCAAGTGTTAACTGCATATCCTTACCATCAAGGAGTTTAACTGCTCCAATTTAAGCACTATTTAAACAAAAAATAATAGTTTTGGGGTGTTATTACTGTTTCTGGGGTATTTTTTAAATATTATCAAAATTCACATGCTTTATCAATAAGTCTAAAACTCTTATAGTGAGGAGGTAATAGAAAGATTTTTATCTATTTCCTGCCTTTTTTGAGGTCTGTCCTGTAACAGTGGCAGAATACATCACCATTGTAATTTACTACTCCAAGTCCAGGCAGAGCAAAGTGCAGTGACCAGATCTGAAATGGATTTTCTGGGCTATCCTGGACTCCTCCTTTCAGTACCATTAAAAAAAAAAATTCAATAGTTTCTGAAATCCAACAGAAAATATTTTGAATTCCCTAGGTTCCTAAAATTTTGGCAATGCTCTTCAAAACAGCTGGATTACTGTCTGCCTTATTTTTAGATTTCTGTGCCAATAAATGACATTATTGGGTTCATTATTGTCTGTTCTGCAGGCAGATGTGGGTGTAGAGATCCACACTCATGGATATCCATGCAGCCACCAAAGGCTCTGCTTCCAAATGGGACACTCTGGATTAAACAACATCAGCTTCTTCCACCCTGGAAATCTAGAAGTATCTAGATAAATCTGTCACCTCCTTAGAGATATCCAGGCCAAATCCCAGCTCCTTCAGGAGCTCAGACATCTCCAGATGATTTACTGAGTTCTTCCAATTAAATTGACTGCAGTATAGGTGTCTGACAAGAAATCTACTTTAAATATAAATTTACATAACAGAGCTCAAATACAGAAATCACTCACATAAATATATTACCAAGTTAGAAATATAACAATTCATTTCCTGTGTCCAGTAATTGGATTCTCTTTGCACAGATTATTTATTGCACATATTACAACAGAACGTGCACATTAATACTTTGCATATTTCCACTTGTACTTCCTACCCTCACAAAAGCTATTTTGCCATTCTTCATGTTCATGGAGATTCTTTACTCTTTCTTTTAATTGTCAAAACTCTCAGTAAGTGCAATGAATTCCTCACCATTATTTTTAACAAGTTTTTCATGTCCCATTGAATCAAACAGCTTAAAAGCTTTGGCTTCAACTGCACTTTTTGAACCTCTTGTCCTTATAAATATAGACACTTTTTCTTAATAGGATTTCCAATTTGATGTGTCCCGAGCTGCAATGCCAGAAGAATTACTTAAATTATTGAAATTTAATTCCAAATCATTGTGGGTTTGATCACACAACTGAGGAGGAGGCTTTGCTGTGTGCTGTGCAGGGACCAGCCACACGAGCCTTCCTCACATCAGAAAGTTTGGGAAAACAATCTTTACAGGGCAAGCCAATTACACTGCAGTTCCTTGGGCCCTGATTTTACCATGATTTTGATACCACAGTTTCACATATTTCTACTCCAGTAGATATTCTGTGGGCCAAGATCAAGCCATCCCTGGATGAATGACAAAATATTCTACAAATTTATCCCATTGCTGGCATCTATCCCACCAGGGAATCTGATCCTCTGGCAAGAATCCTTATGGTTTAGACAAGGATTTCCTCCTTTTACAGTAGGCACAAGATAAAAAAATACAAAACAAAACAAAACCATGCCCTGAGCAGGAGGAGCCACAATCCTTGAAGTGTAAGATGGAGAATCACAAGTAGAATGTGGTGCATGAGGAATATATGGCAAAGCATGCAGGAGATGACAGGAGAGGTGTTCAGATGAGCAGTCACCACCAACACAAAGTCCAAGGCAGCTGAGTCTTTTAGAAAGGTAAGATGTTCACCCTGAATATTCAATGTCATTAAAAAATACTGCCCTACAGTCAGTGAATCATAAAACTCACACTCTGCTCTCCTGTACCCCCAGAGCTTCATTCAACACTACCTGAATCAAACCTGAAACATCTGTTAGAGCTGAAAACTGCTTCTTCAAAAATAACTCAAAGTTCCTATCTCAAATGTGAATTTTAATATCTTAATAGGCATGAATTTATTTCTTGAGAAAAACTTTTCACATTTCCTTTTTTCAAACATCTTAAGCATTGTCCCATAGAAATTCAGACCTTTCTTTCTGAAATGAAGTTCAGCCCTGTACACAGAAAGGTTTTACCTTATGTACAAGTTAAAACTGAAACCTTTAATGGGACCCCTGAATTCCTGTAGGACAACTCCAAAGAGCACCTACATGAGAATAAGGGGTCTGGGGGAGCACTGAAGAGATGAAAATTACTCTTTTTCCACCCTTTGTCAGAATGCACATTTGACATTTCAATGAGTTGAGATTTGTTTGCCTTCAAGAGCCTTTTTCTGCTCTGTTTATCCCTCCTGCATTTGTCACCTTTGGCACTGCTCTGAGCACCGTGCCCAGCTCCCTGCACTGAGCACACATAAAATGGGAGTGAGCCCAGAGAATGGCCACCAAGATCTTTACAGGGCTACCAGACAGGAAATACCAAGAACTGGGTTTAGTCAGCCTGAAGATAAAAAATTAAAGGCATTGGCCTTGCTTTAGCTGTGGTTACATGGAAAGAGGAATTGGATTCTCCTCAAACATGCACAGCAAAAGGCCAAAAAGCAACGGATAACAAGTTCTGAATAATTATCAGGAATAATTCTTGACATAATTAGGAATAAGTTGCCCAGGAAGTTTGTGGAATGGCTATTCACCAGAAATAATACAAACTCAGCAGGGCACAGTCCTCATCTAACTCTGGAGTTTGAGTAGGATGCTGAACTAGAAGATCTCCCCAGGTCTCTTCCAAGTAAAACTTATTATTCATTAGTAAAAAAATGGCACGGGTTAATCCAACTTATTTTTAAACATCCTGATCCACATTTTCAGTTTATTCTTTATGTTTTTCTGGCTCAAGTTCCCACACTTCTCCTTTAGTGGCTGCTCTGTGTTTCACAGTCTCTCCCATTTATCAGATCACATTTCTTGCAGATTTTTCCATGTTCAGAACAATGCTGGTTTTTTCAGGAACCACCAGCTGGGAGCACACCCAGTTTTTCCAGTGGGCTCCCAAATCCATACAAGGGCTTTGGCAGTTCATCATTTCTGCTGAAGGCAAAGGCACTCCTGGCCATACTGGCAGTCATACGTTGGATTTCTCTCTGATCTCCCCAGAACACCTCCAATCCTTAGCCCTGCTCAGCACTGTGCTGCCTCTTTTGTCAGAGCATGCTTGGCTTTCCAAATGGGGCTCCCCAGAAGGGTTTTGCCACTGGAGTGCAAAGTCACCGTGCTGGGAAGCTCCCAGCTATTGCTGCCTGGGGAACAGGGAAATACATCACCTAAGGCAGGGCAAAAACTCAGCATCACAAATATTTCAACCAAGAAGGAAAACAAGTTTTGAAATATAGTCATTTCTCATGCAATAGGAATTATGGGCTTTGAGCAGCCCTAAAAGCAGTGTTTTCCTCGGAAAGAAACACAGGGAACAAAGCAAAAGAAGTCAAAACTTTCCTAAACCATCACTACCAGTATCCCTCAAACATAATGTGTCTTATGCTTTCCCTAAAATTACAGCAGTTAGAAAACCAGATTTGTAAGATTTGACCTTTTTATCAATTTATCTTACACTCTTTGCCAGTTGATTTCCAGATTTCTACTCTCAACCTACAATATTCCCTATTGCACCCTGCATGGGTTCACTGTGGACCACATCTACCCAAAATGTTTTCCTTTGTGCCTTGAAGTTTTCTTTGACTCTTGAGTCTCTCTGATCTCTTGCAGTCAAACATGAGGTGAGAACTTGGAAGATTCTTCTGAAACTAGTGAGAACAACCTTTTTCCCTTTAACTACCTGCAATTTGCACGATTTTTGGATTTTACCTCCAAAGTTAAAAGCAAACAAGAAGATTTAAAACAGAACCTTTTAAAACTAAACCTAAAATGCTGGAAAATAATTTTCTATCAAAAATAATGTTTTCAGTGAAGACTGTAACTAGATAAGCCAGATGTGTGAAACCAAAACCACAAACCATTACAGTGAAAAAACCCTACTCTCCATTTTCATAACATGTTTCTATCCCAGCATATCTTCATCTAAGCAGGCTCTCTCTTTGATCTTTATGTATCAGCAGGGCAGAAGACAGAGGGATTTGATAAATCCCTGGCCAATTATGAGGAAAATCACACTTGAAGAACTGGCCATCCAGCAATATTCTTGCCCAAAGTGAGCGTTAAAACTTAACAGACTGAAATTTTTTTGCAGACAGACGGGAGGAGGAAACTTCATCCCTCCAGTGGCACTGAACGTGGTCAGGACTATCTAAAGTCCTAAGAGGTGATATCAGCAAATCCAGACTATTTGCTGATCTGTTACTCCCTCTGAGCCCTGTGTCCTGCCCTGGGTGTGGGGCTGGGAGCTCAGGGGTGGCCTCTGCCACAAGAGGCTTGGGACAGGGACAGCTGCCCATCCTGAGGCACTGATCCCTGGGAAGTGGCAGGAAATTGGCAGCTGCTGGGAAGTTGAGATTAAATTTCCTTTGGTTTTGCTTTGCTTCTGCACGTCACCTCTGCTTTTTTTCATGAAACTGCCTTTACTGCAAGCCAAGAGCTTTTCGTGCCATTTTCTGCCCCTGTGCTGCCTGGGAGGTGGAGTGAGAGCAGCCCCAGCAGCCGAGCTGAGATCACCCCACCACAAACAGCACCCCAGGCATCCATGGATAATGAACTGTTAATCACTTGTGGAGCTATTAAAGCTGCTGGGCACTTCTTGAAGCATGGCTGACTGTACCTGACAGTTCCAGCGTCTCTGAATGTGCCCAGCAATCAAATGGCAAATTGGTAACAGGACAAATTTCACTAAATGCATCACACTGCGAGAGAAATCTTCCCTGTCCCAACACGAAATCTTTCTGTAATGGCAGCAGTTCTTTCAGACTAAACAAATTTATGAGCCTCCTTTACAAAACTAAAGTTTAATTTCACTTTTCTTTTACAGTTATAAACAGTAGTTATGGTATTTCTTCAAACCAATAATGGATTTTCCTTTGTGATAATTCAACGTACTAATCACAAGCCCATCAAGAAATTATCTCAATGAGTATGTCAAAATAATGCAATGTGTTTTCCCTCATATTCTGCTGTTGGATTTAAATCCAGTCTTAAGGAAATGGTAATGTTTTTGGAAGATGAATCCACTTATAACAGACATATGATTGAAAAAATGATTTCTTTTCAGACCAACAATTTAGAAGGACCAGGTGGAAGATATATAAACTTAATGAAAGTTTGGAAACATAGCAGGACTGAAGGCAGTGCATCAACTCCTGAATCTCCAATCAAGAAGGTAACATCTTTAATAGCTTTTTAGAGCTCTGCCTCTCAGAGCTATAATCTTAAGTTATCCAGCTCATGCAGCTCCAATCTTCTCCAGTCTCACTTTTCTCCCCAGTGAGAGATTATGAAATCCATTTATCTTCACCCAGTAGAATACTGCAGCTATAGACACAAAATATGCTGCTATCAGAGAAACAAAATGCAGTGGAAAGCCTTCTGATATATTTTGTAACTGTTTAATGTTTCTTTATTAGAGAAATAATATAAACTCAGCTTCTAAAAACTACCCAAGGAATCAACAGAGTTTGACTGAAATGTGTCATTGCAATGAATACTGGAAAAAGTTTACTTTCAGGGAAAATATACCCATGTGTCAACTTTTTATGTAACAAAGAGCAATACAAACCAAATGCTGATTGTCTGATAACACACCCCATGTCCACCCTACTCAGTCTGCATCCCCAGAAACAACCAGGAGCCATTATTAAGCTCATTAGCTGATCCCAAACTCTTCCAGGGACACAGAGTTGTACCCATACAGGCTACAAATCTTCGAAGGAATTACTGCTGCTATTGCAATGCCAACATCTCCAACTGACACTGACATTTCCCTCAATATTAACATCTCATTTAAAACTGGGTACTCTGCTTCCTGCTGTTTCCCCCAATTTCAGGAGAAAAGCAAGCTGGAAACAAGGAGCTCCAATGGGCAGGGAAGCAGGAACGTGCTGAAACACCATGCTGTGAAATACACACTCACATTTCAGCAAGCAGCCCAAGAAACCTGCCTCAAAACAGGTGTGAGAGAGAAATAGCTGAGCTCAGGAGCACAGGGGCCTGTGCCCAGTCCAGCCTCCCCTCTGGCAATCGCTGCCATCCCCCAGGATTCAAACCTTCAAAAACACAAGCACCAGAATTGCTCAGACACGATGGCTGTCAGTCATGCCCCAGGGAAAATGGAATCTTCCCCAAAATCTAGCACCAGTCTCAATTTTTACTTTTTCTCTGTCAATTCAACAAACAGAAACAAGCTTCCCAAATTTCACATTAGGGTTCAGTTCAATTAACAGTAGACTACAAACCTAGACTGAAGTCTGAAGTAATCAAGTTATTTTAGTTTTGAGAACCTTTGAATACAGTCTTAAAATTAATTTGCATTACCATAATATAAAGACCAGAGGAATGAACCAATCTTTACAAAGAATAACTGCAGGTTCTCTATTGCCAACATTACAAAAACCACAGAGAACCTCATAGCTGGCAGGTACAACATTATAAAAGAAATACAACTTTTTTCAGTACAAAACTCTTGATACTTGAATTATTACAACAGAGCCCAGCTTGTCAAAAGAAGCAGTGCTGTTACATGTTCCATTTAGGAAGTTCCCTTTAAAATACTGGGTCAACTCACAGTTTGAATGGTGATTTTTACAAAACTGGGGAAGACCCACAGAAACCTGCTTATTCACCCCTCTGACCACCTTTAGGAGCCAAGCAGGTGCCTGTTTGTTACAGTATTACAAAACAGCAAAACGTCCAAGTCTTTGCATTTAGCATTCTAAAAATAAAAAAAAGGAAATAAAATGGTAAGCTCTGAACATTCCTAAAATGCCGAAATGCAAAATACCTCTATGAAAATATTTTTCAAAATTCACTCATAGGAAGGAAACCAGAATGTGCAAATTTTACACCTACAAGAAAGATTTAAGAACCTAGACTAGAAAGCTGTAGCATTACTGGAAACAGGAAATATATTTAGGTTAAGCAATCTGCAGTAAAGTATGAAATACAGCTCTAACATTTCTATTTTCCCTTTTGATTCTGTGTGAGAGGCCATCACTGAGAAGTTGCCATTACCAACAATGAGACAATTGCTGGAAGCAATAATCTTGTTTATAAACATCTTGACTCCTACAAGAACCCCTTTTCCATGCACAGAGGACTTGGGTGATAATGGCAGATGCTTCAGTCAAGAAGAAATTCAGCATTTGTCTCCAAACTCCCATGGATTTAGGACCTTTCTAAACAATCTGAATTTGTGTGGTCACATTTGCAGCTGAACTGGGGAGGCACAGGGGACAGAAACTTCAGTGGAGGACAGAGAAGCTCAGAGGATTGAATAGTGGAGATTTCCTCAATATCCAAATATATAACAATGCATATATTGTTATATACATATATATAACACTTAAGAGCTGGTTTATTTCAAAGCACTACCTAAGTACACATCGAACTTGAAACTTTTGTTGCTAAAATTAAAAACAAACTGTCCCATCAGCATTTTATAATTTTAATATTTTTTTTTAATTACCTCATTTCAAAGTTGTCTACTTGAAATGAAGGTAAAAGCAGAAAGCTCATAATTTAAATTATTTACAACTGTGTTAAGACCTTTTGAAAGGCATGGAAAACGTTTGGGTTTTTTATAGCTCTCCATTTTCAAGAAATTTTTATCCTCGTTTAGGATCAAAAAAGCCAACAATGGGATAAATTGGTAAACAAATAAATAAATAAATACCCCTTTACACATTTCTTCAGCTCTCCACAGATCTACACCAGCAGGTCTACATCCACATTTTTCTGGGTTACCATGGTTATCTGTTTCCCTTACTTGCTTGAACCAGAAATTGGGAAAAAAAAAAAAAAAGCAAAAACAAAAACTCAAACAAATTACATTTAATCAGAAAAACACATTCTGCTGTATCCTATAATTCCCTTCTCCATGGTAGCTAAAATTATCAAGGCCCTAGGGCAGTGGACTGCCATGCCCTGGGCAGGTTTGGGATGTCACATTTCCGGGGGGTCCATGGGCACAGGGATCAGCTGTGCTGTGTTTTGGAGCCACGTGGACACAGAGCAGCACTGCCCATGAAAATGGCTGGGCAGCAATCAGGAATTCCTTAATTCTTGGACCCCTGACAGAGGCCAGCAGTGCACAGGCAATGATAAAGCCTTTAATGCATGCAAATTTGCAAGGCATGATGCATTTAATAATCCCTCGTCTGAGTAAGTTGTAAAGAAGCCAGCAGGAGGAATAATTAATTCACGTTAATAGCTCTCAGTGTGGTTTGTGTAGTGCTGGAGTTAAAAAATTAAATAATCTGGAGAGCTACAAGTAAGACTTCACTGCAGCAGTCACATTGTGCTTGTCTGCAAACCTGTGAGCCCCAGTCAGACCCCAAAGCCCAAAGCCCAAAGCCCAAAGCCCAAAGCCCAAAACCCTGGGCCATTCAAGAGAGGGCAAGGAGTGCCACCAGCAAACTGAAGGGACAATGAGCCCAGCAGGGAAATCTGCTTTCCACAGGCACTGAGTGCACAAGGAGGGAATCATTCCAGAGTGCTTCCTGACCGTCCTGCCTCATCACCACTGATGGATCAGCCTCACAAAGTCTTCTGAAGTCAAAATATTAATATTAAAATATTAATCAATGGCTCTATCATAGTGTGATACTCCCTGTGTAACTCAATGGAATAATGCAAATTGGTGTTATGAGCTTCATGCCCTTTTAATACCACCTTGAAAACTACAATAAGGACCATTCTCACATGAAAGTATGGTCAGCATCTACAACAGCTCTATGAACTCTAGGTTTCAACTGGTCAGTCTCCAAATTTCATTTAAGTCACTTTTAGCTCCACCCTAACACTTTGGAAGCAGGAAAAATATTTTCTTCTAATAAATTAAAATTATGAGAAAGCAGAATCTCTACAGATAGCAGGCCTACAGAAATAATCTCAAATCATTTTATACATCCCATCACCTATTTTTGAGCCAGAGTGTTTCTGAACATCAGTCTATTAATAGAAAAAACATGTGACTCAGGATAAGACTCAGTGTGATCATTTATGAGCAAAGTGGTGAATTTAGTTCAGATCACTCAGTTTAAAGCAAGACAAGAACCCAATTCTTATTTCCATTCTCCATGTGGCAAGCTGTGTTTTGCTTTCCACTATGAATCTTTCCTAGAAGTGTCATTGTAATAGACATTATTTTGAGAACACAAACTTTTTATATCATATGGTTGAATTAAGGAGACACAGAGACTAATAGACTTTCTATCTTATGGCAACAACTGCAGCAATCAGCAAGTTAAATGGAAACATTCAGTAGCTGCTTCCTAATGAAAACAATATGCTTACAATCTGTTCTGCATTAATCACACTTACAGAAAGCTGAATTACACTTTCCTTCCTATGGCAAATATTATCTTAATGGGATATAGAGTTAAAGGGGGAGTAGTGGAGTGAAAATGAAAGATGTGGGGGCAGGGTTGCTCTCAAGGAAAAATCGTTGCAAAGCATCCACACTAGAAGAGAAAGTGATGGTTAGGTCGTGTCTCCTGCCTTGCCTTTCATTTCCTGTGACTTGTGTGGAGGAAGAGCGAGTGAGGAAACTGGTGCAGAGCCTTTGCCAGCTGTGGGGGATGCTGAGCACACCTGTCTGGCCCTGGCAGGGATCCCCTCAGCAGCTGCATTCTGCTGTGCACACACCCCCAGGGGAATACACTGAATTATTTTAGCACAGGGAAGTACTTTACTGTGCTCCCCTCCTTCTCCACCCGCTGTGCTTTAGTGCTGTCCCTGCTCCTGAAGGTGTGAGCAGCAGGGATGTTCAGGGGACAATGAACCCAACTAATTAATGACCTCAGGGGAAGGCAAATAAAATCCTTCTGGGTAGAGAAGTTTCAATTCAGTCATGTTTTCTACCTTGTTCCTAAACAGTGGGACTTTTCTTTTCTACTCCCTCTGCTCCTTCAGGGTCTGATCCAATTCCTAGTCCCCTCTCCATCTCGGTGGCCCTGCCCATGGCACAAAGAACTGCTGCTCACACATCACCACACCGTGTCCCCAGGTGCAGGAGCAGCTCAGATCTGCTCCTTACCACTTTATAAACCCTGGCTGCTCATGCAGTGGCATGAGTGGAGCTTTACAAACGTGTAAGATCATCTCACAGACCTTATATTGTTATGTTCCATTTTAGTACAGCATTTATTGAATTTTTTTCTTTTACTTATGTAAAGCAGTGCTTAAAGTGCCCCTTCTCATGTACCTGCTGTATTCCTTCAAGAGGAATATCACAAATTTTCTAAAGTGCAGAATAAAGAAATTATTTTGAAAAACATCAGGCACACAAGAGCAGTAGGAGTTCTTGCTGGAATGCTGCTCCGTGCTGATTTGAGTCCCCTCTAAGGGGCCATCACACCAAAGCTGCAGCAGGCTCAGGTGCAAACACCCCACAGATCTGCCAGCACGCAATTCCTTCCCATATTTTGTTCCATGGGAAAGTGGTTAAGCCAATGTTTTGTTCCAGTATTTCCAGGAAAGCCCTGTGTCAGCTTTGCTGGAGCCATCCCCATCCCAGAGGCACTGCAGAATTCCTGTGACATCACAGGCTCCTCACAGCTCTCTCACATCCAGAGAAAAGCTCTGCTGGGGGAGAACTTTCTCCTGGAGAGATGGGCCTAAAATGGACCTGAAATGGACCTAAAATGGGCAAGGAGCTGCATTTCTGCAGCACCCATGGCTGAGGAGCTGCAAGAGAAAGAAGCATTGGTGGGGATGTCAGTAACCTCCATCTGCTCATGGATCCTTTTTGGGTTTTGTTAAGGAAAATGCACCAAACTCCAAAGGCACTCACTGAATCCTGAGCAGGGGACAAGACAGCCAGAGGATTTGCTGGGCTGGATTTGCTACAGGCAGAAATAAAAACTAGCAACAGTTCTGAAGGGTGAGGGCAGCCTTGGCTGGAGTAATGCTGGGAATATGGAGTTTAACTTCAGCAGAGAAGTAAGGAAGACTGATCAATTTTAGGGATGGGGCAATCTGTAGAGTACCAAATTTCACTACAGTCCCCTTCAGCTGGACAAGTGCAGAACAGAAAAGTGAAAGCACCAAAGGATACTTGAGAGTGGGACCATAATGCAAATGTATCCCTGACTGTGACCAAATACATTTATATTCATGGGAAACAGACTGAATGAAATAACATGTGAGCTTGCCAGAACCTCCCACCTTCAGGGAAGTCTAATTTTAAAAAGGTTACATAAACAAGGCTTATTGCATTTCATCAGTACTAATTTCAACTGGTGCTCCTAAAAGCTTTATGAAATTTTACACCATACTAGAAAGGCTTAATGTAGAAGGTCTTACTGAATTTGTAATGTTTACTCCATGAAGAATTCTGGATCAGGCAGGAATACCCCACTAACTGTGGTGAGCAGCAATGTATAGAAAAATCACCAGTCCTGCCCATGAATGGATGAGAGGCAGAGATCAGTGGAACTCGTGTTTACAAAATAAAAATTTGCCTACGTTAATTTTTATTCCTCTCTATTATGAAATGTCTTTGACATAGGGGTCAAGGTTTGATTCATAAAGTTGAAGTCAGAGCTGTACACTTTGGAAACCTGATAACTGAGCCTTATGCACAACAAAGAGCTTCAGAGTTCTGGCATGTGCCATGCAGAAAGCATCTGTATTTAAATGTCAAATAACTGAGAACATATTGCAGCCATAATGAAGTTGTTCAGAGTCTAAACTATTCTCACTCCTATAATGTCTATATCCTGTCTGATGTCTGAGTTTCAGTTTTAATTTTCCTAGGGAATCTTCTACCTCCTTTTTCTCCTGGAATACACATGATTTCCTTACAGTGGTATTAGAAATGCACTAAGAAATTAAAGCAAGATAATTAGATTCAAATGCTTTGTTGTATGGCAAGGGGGAAAAAAAATCAACATTAAAAACATCTGCACTATAAACCATTACCAAATGCCATATCCCACTGGTATTTTCCAGTGGAATAAGTGATTATAAGAGGATTCTGTAGAAGACCAAAAAAATTGCAATGCTACAGTCCATGATGGCCAAGAAAATATAATTACTTTACTTCTTGGTGTTCACAAGAACATCAAATATATGCAGAAATGAGGATGTGAACTAAATTAGTAGCAGGAGGCTAAGCAGAAGAATTGAAATATGTCCATCATTTGTGTTTCCTTCATCACACAAAATACTAAAATAGTAACCAGTTCTACAAATACTGCACTGCACATTTGCTGAAATGGATCACGTGGGGATGAGACAGCAGCATCCTTCCACTACTGGTTGCCCTGAAAGGAACTCTTTTCAGGCAAGACTAAGAAAGTTAAGCTTGTAAAAACAGCACTTGAACAAAATCCCATCTTTCACTGCAAGACAGCTGCAGGCACAGCATTCCCTGAGGGAAGTGCAGATTGCTGAATTTATTCCCTGCACTGCTCTGTTTCAGCCTGGAATTAGCACCTGAAGGCCTAATCTAAAATAAAATCACAATTATTGTCAAAGACCAATCCTTACAGGCTGACTGGTGCCACAGAACACTGTTGTTCTCCAAAGGTTTGCACCAGGGGACCCCTGCAGAGATGCAGCTGAAACCTTGCAGAGGGTTTGGGAAAGAATGGATGACACATTCCTGGTTCCCTGTGCTCATCTGGGGAATAAAGGAACAGTTGGAGATGAGGCCAAAGCATGAGAATAAACCAATTTAGCAGCATTAAGGGAAATAGATGTTGCACCATTGGGGTAGAGCACCAAGTTGGGAAGCAGCTGACAGAAAAAAAAATGAAGGTTGGAGGTTTTTTTGTTTAATTTTTTTTTACCTTAGGTTAACATGTGGTAACCAAGTACTATGGCTTGAAAGAAAGTTTTTTTAAAAGTTGTTTTAGATAAGCTGCAAAATTTTTAGGTACATTTTTAACATGATGCTTGAAACTCCGAACTGTACGACCTAAGTGAAAATTGCAAAATCCAGAATCTTCCCATCCCTTTTACCTCTGCAAACCAATAGCATTTAATGCACCCCAGGAACTCAGGAAAACTTGGAAGAAACTGGCCCTGCTCCTTCCAGGGACTCCTACCAGTCCAGGGCATGAGTCAGCTCCTCCTGGAGCCTGCTGAAATTTCTCTCTGTGTTCAAAAGCCATCACATTTATGGGAACATTCCACTGCAAGGTCAGGCATAGAAAACTCAGATTGGTCAAACAGGTGCCAGGGCCACATCAGGATCTGACCCAGAGCCCACTGAAGGCAGGCAGCAATTCCCAAAGTTTGAATTTAACACACAGAGTTGTTACATCAGGGCATCCTCAGGGAAGGCTACGGGAAGATCCATTCATCCCTGCTGTTAAATAAAATTAACACTGGGAGAAGTAACTTTAGCAGACATTTGTTTCTGTCATGATCCAAAGCAAAGCAAATGAAACAGGCACTTATTATCAAACCTGTGTTCTTTATCTTGTGATCCTGTTAACAGGAAAAATCTGGTTTTTGGGTTTGTGCATTTCTAAAATAAATGTTATACTTAAAGTCTTTAATTTTGTACAGTATTTTTATAATAGTTACAAAAATAGCTTCTATCACTTTCCTGTATTTCCTCAAAGTAAGTATTAAACTAAATATTAAGAATCATTATCAAGTTTTGCTTCTGGCAAAAATACTTTTTCAACACTGAAATCTTTAGTCTCTGACTAACAGAACACTTTTATCACGGTTGTTTAAACCAAATTAATTTCCAGATTATATGAAATAAAAAACCTGGCTACTTTATTTGATTTTAGTGTATTAGCACACAACTTTGGGTTCACTTGGGAATCCTTGTGAAAAATAATGTGTCACTTTTCAGACAAGCACAATAGAATTCACTAAGATTAAAAACTGAAATAGAAGATATACCCCTCTCTTCCATCTTTTGAAGTGTTCTCAAAACCTTTTCTGTCATATTGATGATCCACTTAAACTTTTTCATCTCAATCTGATTACTTTGTTCACATTGCTTCAGAGATTAGCCTGAAGAAAGATATTTTAGCCATACTGCTCAGCAAATGCCAAGAGCTCATCTTCATAACATCAGTGCTATGTGATTACTTACATCATATTTCCACAAGTAGAGGATTATACAGCCTGCTGGAAAATCCACTTATTTCACAATTAGCAAAGGCAATTTTTTTGGTTGTGGGAACCTACATGCATTTTTATCAGCTGAGTTTACTGAAAAAACAGTTGGAAAGAAAAAACTGTCCATGTTCCTTTCTCCCAGCAGATGTAATTAATCATAAATCTCAGGACAGATGGAACTGTTGTAGAGGCTTGGAAATCTCCACAACACTTCCAAAGCCATTGCATTTGCTGGTTTGTGATACTGCAAAACAAACAAAAATCGCTTGGTATTCAAGTTCAATTTTCGTGTTTATGTTTATCTGTCTATTCTGCCCTCAACATTGTCTGGTTTATTTATTATTTGGCTTAAAGAATAGGCTTGACTGGGATTAGGACAGCTGTGTTTTCAGCATTGCCAACTGTCTGCAGTTTAACGTGCTCAGCTTGATCCACCATTGTGCTGCTGCTCCACCACGAATATCAGGACAGCCAGCTGTCACCACTGCTTGGCAGCATTTTCCACCCCTATTTCTCTATCTGCCTGCCCTGCCCAACACAGCCCCTGTTTAAATCTCTGACGATCAGGGTGATTTCTGCTGCAAATTGAATGGCCTAGGTTTGCTCATTGAGGCTGGGGTGAAAATGCCCTGAACAAGCCTGAAGATATTTTGCAATGAGCTTCATCCCTCGTCCCTGTGCAGTCAGATGTGCTCCTGCACACTGGGTGAGGCCTTTTTGGTCTTCACCCCATATCACCCACGACTCCCTTTTAGCAGTGGAACATCAGGCTCAGATCATGACACTTCTAAAGGTACATAAAACTGTCTCACTATTATAAAACTTGAGCTGATCAAACCAAAACTTTTTTTTTCATCATTTTCAGGACTTGTTCAGCAATTTTGATCTTGCAAAGTTCTTAAGCAAGATAAAGAGACTACAGAAACCCAGGGGAGATGGAAGTGTAACGAGAACCTCAGAGTTTAAACCTGCCTAATGCAGCCCCTGGCACTGGTACTGCACCTGCCTGAAATTCTGTGTGCTGGTGCTGCCTGGCCACCACAGCAGCAGCTCCTGTCTCACACCTGAGCTCAGGGCAATTTCTGACCAAGGCAGGCAGGTCCAGATTCCCTGCATGGTGCACATTCCCCTTGTTCTCCACAGCCTGAAGCTGTTCCCTATTTCAGCAGGGTTGATCCATCCCTCCCTGCCATCGTTTCACTCTGAAGAACATTCAGGGTATTTCTGTTCACATACGAAATCATTTCCCCCGATTTAAAAATAAAATATTAAAAATAAAGCCGCCAAATCCTAAAACCAAGCAGTGCTTGGAAAGCTGGCAGTTTCTCTTTAAATATTTCAGTAATGTATGCATTGATTAAAGCATTTCATACCCAATTCTGTGCAATCAGCAGAATTACCATTACTCATCGCATCACTCACTCTGAATCACAAAATGCTACAGCCATGAAAAGATTAAATTTGTATTGGCTTTTAAGCACTAATACTAAAATAAACACTTCAGCAATAAACATGTCAGCTAAGTGGCACTGCAGTCCTTTCCATAATCTGAGGGAAAATAAATGCTCACAAACTGTTTTCCATAGGCTAGAAGAGTTAAAATTACAGAAATTTCTGTTCATCTGCTTTTACATTAAAACTGACAGTCGTGGAAATTTTTTCCAAAGTTTAAGTCTGTCAAATTCCAGTTCAGTGATGGAGGTCAGCACTTTTAATAAAAAAAAAAAAAAATTAAAAAAGGAAGTTCTAAGGACATGCTATCTTTACTTTTTGTTTGCCTGCCTGTAAGAAAATCCTGCCAAGTTACCTGTGTGAGGAATTGCCAATTTTATATTAAAATATTTGTTCAATATTTTAAATCAGAGCATTTTAATAATTTGAAATTTGACAGAGAAATATACACTAAAGGAATTTTAAAATAAAATTCCTCAATCAATTTAAGTTATTTATGTCTTTTTGAGATTAAAGTACCCAATTATTTCTGAACAACCTGGTACCAGTAAAATATCATAAACTTAACAGGAGTGCTGGAAATACAAATCTGTACCAAAACCTGAGGTTTGAGGAGGTTGTTCCATCAGCAGCACTTGAATTAAATCTTTCAGATGAGAAGTTACTTTAGAACTTCAGTCAAATACTAAACAAGGATACAGCAAAGTTATGTAAGCACAAGAAATTTTATTCTTTCCATTTTCCTGATGTGGAAAATGAAAACCAAGAATCCTCTCCCATAATAAGCTCTTTCCCTGGGTTATTTCCTTAAATGTTCCCTGAATTCGATTGTTGATTCTAATCTAACCTTATTATTTCAACTCCCAACAATCCTTAACTAAAATGTTTACAAGATGGAGAGCATACATTGTTTCTAATTAATTTACAATTACTTAGTTGGAAGTTAATTACATCCTCAGTCAGGACAACCCAGTTCACTACTACCAATTTACCTCAATTATTCAAATGGATTTAATTGATTTTTAATGCATTACTCAAATGCAAACATAGACTGAGCCTGATGTTTTCCTTTTGCAAGAGAGACCCTTTGACTGCTTATGATTTGCATAACTTTGTGAAGACTTTTCTTCATTAAAAATAATGACAATAAATTTTAAATTAACTTGCTGTCAATAAAACACATTTCAGCCTCAAACCCAACCTTGCCAATAGCCAAGTGCTTTCAGCAAAGGGTGCAACATTGTCAGAGCACCAGCTTTCCTTCCTGATGTTCCTGAAACCTTTTCTGGTTTGCTTTTTTTTGGGGGGAGGGGGTTGGTGGTTTTTTGTTTGTTTGATTGGTTTGGTTTTTGGGGAGGTTTTTTGGTTGGGTGGGGGATTTTTGTTTTGTTGTTGGTTTTTTGAGGGGTTTTTGGCTGGTTGGTTGGCTTGGTTTGTTTTTGTTTGTTTGGGATTTTTTTTTTTTTTTGTGGAAGAGGATAGATTTTCCATTGGGACAAAACTCCTGCCTGGGCAATACAATTGTTCTGAGCACAGCCCTGGTTTGCATGGGTTGTACTGAAAATTTACTGAAAATTCCTCCCAGCAGGCTGCAGAGCAGATCCAAAAGCATTCTCCAGGGGCTCAGCAGGGTGCAGATTTAGGTTTCTAACTCTCAGGAGAAATAAAGAAATGCTCAGGTGGAACCCAATTCCCATGTCCAGTTCTGCTGATGACTCAGATACTAACTCCATTAAATTAATTCTATTTTATTATGCCAAAATTCTCGTTTTCAAATGGAGGATAATTTATAGAGCAGACCAGGATCCTGTGATAAACAGGAAGAAGTAAAGGCTACTGTTGATGAATTAGCTGTGGCAAGACATCCTTTAAAAACAAAAACAAACCCGAAAAAGTCCAAGTGACTCTAGAAACAGCATTGCATTCCTCAGGATTTGCATTAGCACTTTGATCCAACAAACTCTGCATTTCTTTAGAGGGAACAGAACAGCTTGTCTCCACACTCCATTATAATTACCACTAAACTGCACTGGAAACTTGGCAATTTTGAATTTCATAACACCCATGACTGACATTCCTAATTAATACTATTGTTTTTCTCCTCTGGCTGGGTTTCCTGAATGCCAACCTGCAAAGCACAGACTGAAAACAGACATTAAAGAAAATAACATCAATGTTAATCTCTAGCACAAATACATTAAATGCTCAGTAACACAGGAAGGGACAGCATTCCTATAAATAATGGATCATTGCAGCCTGATAATCTTTATCCTCCTTCACTAATAAGATGATAATCTTTCTCCTCCTGTGTCCTTGCCTTTGAATTTCAGTGCTGCAGTGGCTGAAGTGCATTACCAGCTCTTCTGCTCATCTGGCTTTGAAATCTGTAAATAAAAGACCCTTCCAAAAGAGGAAAGCATAAGCAGCCTAATGAAGATACAATGCAGAACGCTCTGCTGCATTAGGCCCTGATTAATTCTTTTTACTTTTTGTCATCTGAGTGTAGATCTGAGGCCAGGAGAACTCAAAGTTATGTATTTGGTTCATGCTGCCTCGCTGGGGAGACAGCTCTAATGTGCAGCAGAGATCACAGCTCTCCAGGGGCTGCCAGCTCCTTCCCGAGGCACCATCAGCATATTCAAAAGCAGAGCTGCCATCTCTGCACACCTCACCCAGGAGCAGAGCTGGGCTTGATTTCTGCTTCCCTCTCTACTGGAGAGGATCTGTAAGAATAGCAACTGTTCCTGATTGCATGGCCAGACACTGAGTGGCAGGAGAAAAATATTTAATGCATTAAAAATTCCTCTCATTTGAGAAATGCTAAGCTGGCTTTTTACCTTTCATTTGGAATAAGATTTTTGATGCAGGTGGTGGGAAAAAAATCATAGAAAGGAAGTAAGTAGGATAATATAGAAACCAAATTGACTATTAGAGGTGGTCTGAAAACTATTTTACTTATAAATGCTATTGTGATGTGGCCTCCCAAACTGGCCAAAAAGCCATGACATTTAAGTTGAACCCAAAGCATCCTACAAACCCAGGATGTCTCAGTTTGGCAGCCCCAAGGCTGAATAAAACAGATGAAATTACTCTGTAGAAAACAACCTAGTGTGTCAAGATCAGCTGGAAATCAGCAAAGTTTTGCTTTAATTTCCCACAGACTTCCAGCAGTCTAGATACTAACACCTCTACGTTTTAGGTCCAAAATTTAGAATAATTGGTTTTGACACAGTTAAGCAAAAAATAAAATGAAAAACATCATAGTGGTGACTGCACCTTATATATTCCTCATATTGATCAAAAATATTTGAAGTAGAACATTCTACACACAAATTCACCACACTAAAACATGTAGCTGATGTGCTAAACCATCTGCATTTCTTTTCTAAATTGAACAGATCAGCTCTGCCATCACAGACCTCCCAGGAAAAGAAATTTGATGGAACTTTCACATCTGCCTCTTAGAACTCATGATATCAAGAGTTAAATAAACTTGTAGGTACAGTGAACTGGCAAGCACTGTGAAGCATTTAGATAGAGTCAGAGATTCAGTCTAAATGTTGGAATCGTGTGGAAAGCTCAGTGTCTCCTGATCCTAACTCTGCAGATTGCTTTCAAACGTCTCACTTTCACGAGAACCAACAAAACCAAAAATAGATCACCAGGGCTTGGAAATGCCATTCAGCAGAGGCTGCAGGAGAGGGAGCCTGGTGTGCAGCAGCACTCAGAGAGCCCAGCTGCAGGCTGAGCACAAAATGGGGTGGGTTTTCTCCTTTATCCATTCCAGACCTTGAAAATGTTAAAGGTATCAATGTGTCTGAGTTTCAGTAAAATGTCACAAATTTAGATGCACTGAACTTGTCAGTTTAAGTCAATCATGCTGTGTTAAATAGTTTTTGTGTGCTTTTGACTTATGTATCACTTTTAAATGTATATCTAAATTGAACTGAAACTTCAAAACAGAATAATTAAATCAACTTGGGGGAAAAATGTGCCAGTTTGAAAACGCACAGACTAAAGTGGGTGCTTTCTTGCCTTCTAAACTTTAAAGAAATCTGAGTTGGGAGTGTTGCTGTGGCAAGTTCTCTATTGTTTATGGTTTCAAATTCTGCAGACTGTTATTGTCTTAAAATGACTTTACAAAATTAAAATGACTTTACAAAAGTTTCTAAACATATCCTTTTGCTTCATTTTCAAACCATATAAGTAGGAAAACACCAAATGCACTTCTAGTAAATGCCTTACCCAAAACCTTGCAAATATCAAGCAGAACATCCACCTACAGATCTTGTTTTGAACACTTTCCTTTTTCCACAAGGTCATTCAGTCAGCACAACACTCAAAGACCAAAAGCCTCTGCATGTCAGAAGCTTTTTTTTTTCTTGTCTGCAATGTCATCTCCATCAAAGTCTGCAAAGAGCTTGGAAGAGAGGCTCCAGTCCCTTTGCAACCCAGCATTTTGTGGTGTGTGGTTTGAGGAAAGCTTTTATCAGGAAAAGTGTCACAAAAAATTTCTTTCTGAGCCCCATCAAGTTCTGTGCTTCGCTATGGATACGTTTCTAGAATACTGAATATTTCCTGGGAGAGCTTTGACAGGCTGGAGCATGTGGCAGCTGTGATGGTCTTGGTCTCCCACCCTTCACCTCATGACACGTTTTCCCCTCGCAGCCCTCTCTTGATGTCCCCACATGCAGGCAGGGTCCCCGTGCTGTGCAGAGCCCAGTGCAGCCAACAGCAGCCTCTGTCCCCACTGCTGGGGCTGAGCTGGCACACACAGCCTGTCCCTGCACAGCCTCTGTAACCACACACAGCCTGTCCCTGCACACCCTCCTGTGTAACCACACACAGCCTGTCCCTGCACAGCCTCTGTAACCACACACAGCCTGTCCCTGCACACCCCTCCTCTGTAACCACACACAGCCTGTCCCTGCACAGCCTCCTCTGTAACCACACACAGCCTGTCCCTGCACAGCCTCTGTAACCACACACAGCCTGTCCCTGCACACCCCTCCTCTGTAACCACACACAGCCTGTCCCTGCACAGCCTCTGTAACCACACACAGCCTGTCCCTGCACACCCTCCTGTGTAACCACACACAGCCTGTCCCTGCACAGCCTCTGTAACCACACACAGCCTGTCCCTGCACAGCCTCTGTAACCACACACAGCCTGTCCCTGCACACCCCTCCTCTGTAACCACACACAGCCTGTCCCTGCACAGCCTCTGTAACCACACACAGCCTGTCCCTGCACAGCCTCCTGTGTAACCACACACAGCCTGTCCCTGCACACCCTCCTGTGTAACCACACACAGCCTGTCCCTGCACACCCTCCTGTGTAACCACACACAGCCTGTCCCTGCACAGCCTCTGTAACCACACACAGCCTGTCCCTGCACAGCCTCCTGTGTAACCACACACAGCCTGTCCCTGCACACCCTCTGTAACCACACACAGCCTGTCCCTGCACACCCCTCTGTAACCACACACAGCCTGTCCCTGCACACCCTCCTGTGTAACCACACACAGCCTGTCCCTGCACACCCCTCTGTAACCACACACAGCCTGTCCCTGCACACCCTCTGTAACCACACACAGCCTGTCCCTGCACAGCCTCTGTAACCACACACAGCCTGTCCCTGCACACCCCTCCTCTGGTCACCACATCACACCAGGAGTGACAGACGTGTCACCAGGGACAAACACATCCATTGGCATCATGCTCTGGAGAAAACATTTATCATTCTAAAGTAGTCTTTTTTTATTTGATTCCAAGAGAGACACCAGACCCTGTGCCCCAGATTTTCATGGCTAAAGGACTTCAAGACAGTGAAAAGCCAAATTTAAATATATATATATATATTAGAACATAATGAAATTATTGAACAAGCCATTAACAACAAAAATACTAAACCACCACTGCTTCAGCATCTGTTCCTTTAACCCTTTCTGCTTTTCTCTGGTCTTCTCCTGGTTTTGTTTTCTCTTTTCATCTAATACTTCTGACATGATTCCTCTTACTTATTCCAGCAAGACTTTCAGTGTATTTATTCCAAGTATTTATTCCAAGGTATATGAAGTACAGGCTTTTTTTGTTGTTGTTGTTGTTTAATCTTTTGTGATTTGTCTTCTCTTTAAAAAAGGTCTGACTGTAGTTATGAAAATGTCTGTAGTTGAATGCACAGTGTTTTCACCACTGGCTGGAGAAATGTCCCTCCCAACAAAAGCTGTGTCCTGGATGTCTGGAAAAGCTGCAAAACTAAGGGAAGGGATATCATGTGCAAGGAGGAGAAACTCTAACCCAGGTCAGTGTTTTACAAGAGAAAAGAGATTCAGTAAAATAAGGAACTTTTCTGGAAATGCAGCAATCCTTCAGGAGAGTTGAGTTTCACCAATGGATGAAACATAAGAGGAGTAAGAGAAGGTTTCAATTTTCAGAGAAAACTTGTTTCTCAATATTGCACAGCTGGCTGGAGAGCAAAGAGCCCAGGCCCCAGGTAAACCTGTTCTGACTCGAGGAAGAAGACTTACACTTACATGGAGATGGCAAGAAGTTTTTCACTTAAATAACATAATAGGCATCTCCAGCTGATAAACTGATATTGAAGAAGAAACACAGCAGAGAAACAGTAAAAGGAATACTTTTTCCCAAGGATTCATGAGAAATAAAACAATCAAAGGAGAAGGAATAGATGAACCTGCAGGAGATGACCAATACACACTTAAATTATAAAAGAGCCCTGCCAAGTAACAAAAGGATCCCAGTAAATATCTGAGCTTATTCTTTTTCTTTGTGCTTCATGAGGGGAGGGAAAAAAAGGGGGGAAGGGGAGGGAGAGTATAAAATCCTGCTTATTTCCAATTAGAAATCAGGATTTGGAAGGCCAAATCTTTTTCTCAGCTAATGCATATAAATCTATGGTTAATCTGCCTGCCAGACAGATATTTTAGCAGCACACTTCCCCAAACAGCAATCATGGCACAGTAACTGGCACCTCTTCTCAGAGACACTGCAGATTACCTCAGAAATCAGCAGCAGAAAGCAATGAAGCATGAAATATATGACCCTCCAGGTGAACATTGCCCTAACTCAGAGCCTCGTTTGTAAGCTGAAAATGCACCAGATAGGCTTTTTTATGGAGACTAACATTTAAAATGCTAATGCAAATGGCATGCAGGGAAACAGGCACTTTGAACACACAAGGGCATCCTCAAAATGCAGGGACATCACTGCCAGTCCTTTTGGGAGGTGTGTGATGAGCCCAGTGCATGTGCTAAACCAGGATCTGTTGCACAAAGTCACGTTGAGCTTTGTCAGCCTCAGCCAAACCCTCTGATTTCTTACCTGCTGTACTTCAGATATTTGCAGGTCAGGTTTTAAACTGCTTCTTCCCTGCAGAATTCCAGTGGCCATTCTGTTCCCATTTGCCTGGGCTTCAGGTGAGTAACATACATGATCAGCTTGTATCTCTCCTATTGTATGTAATTAATCTATATCCTCATCATTCTAGATATATCTCAGCCTCATCCACCCTTGCTGGCACTGTTTGCATCCCAGAGTAATTTGTGACAGTTTATGGCAGCTTGTTTTATCAGCTTGGCTTCAAATCATTATTTTGAGCATGTTCTCTGCATTGTGTATGTAGAAATGTAATGAAACCTGCTAGAAAAGCAAAGACTTGAGAATACAAGTGTGCTCCACAGTGTGGCAGAGCTTCTGGGACATGGGAGTCATTACTTCATTTCTATTTTAGGTGCTGAGTGAGGGCCAGCTGTGGTAACATAGGCTGATGGTCAGGTGTGAACCCCCACCACATTCAGGAGGCTCCACTGTGGGACATGAAACACATTCTGCCTGAAAAACAACTGCACTTTGGGGAGGAGTTGGGCTTTAAGAATTACCCATTTAATGGATCCCTTCACAGCATCCCTTCCTAAAAAACCTTGAAGCAATTGCGTCGATGGGAATCATTTCTCCCCTGTTCAGCACTATGAAATTCCTGCTGCCATGGGAATTCTGGTTCTCCATGGCTAATCACAAGGGCAGTGGTAGTGTAAGTGTCTCTATTCTTGACAAAATACTGTTAATCCTGAAGGGTTCGGTGGTTTCACTGCCTTGAGAACCAGAAGGAAATGCATGCAACGATTCAGTAGCCCAAAGTGGCAGATAAATTAGCTAGAGCTCCTGATTGCCACTTGGAAAAAATAAAACTGTTGGAAAGCCCTAGTTAAGATTCTCCTCCTAACTGATAAAGTTCATCATCAAGTGAAATGTGACCACAATCTGTATTCCCTGGTTGCAAGTGAGTCCCCTGAGCACGTTTCACTGCACACAGAGCAGAGCCTGAGCTGCTGCACTGCTGCTCCCCAGCTCTTCACAGGACAACCACACTCGGGTTCCACCCACACACATCCAGCCCAGATTTTTAAGTAGAGCCTGAGGCATTGCTACTGGAAACAGGCCAAGCATATCAGGGGGTATAAATGCAGGTCTGTACCCTCTCAGGAGCCAGGCCTGAAAATTTTCCCCATTTCTTTTCTTCATATCTCTTATAGTACATCATATAAACACACTCAAAAATGGTAGAAGTGCTTTAGAATTAAGGACAAAAATCTCTGCTCTCTTGCTCATGCATTGCCCAATAACCACAAATGGTTGTTTTTCTATTCATTCCACACATGGGACCATGCCCAGCTCAGGAAAATGTTGTAAATAATTAAAAACTCAGAACCCCAAAGATCCTCAGCCTCTTTCCTTTTCCCCCTCCTTCCCTCCTGTCAGCTGCTGGTACAGATGTCAGTCCCTGACAGAGGTTTCCATGAACCCCTCAATCAGTATCTGCCCACAGGGGAGACACTGTAGAGGTCACTGTACCAACCAAGCTTTGGAAGCACAAAGGGCTAAAGGAGATTCCTGTGGCTCCCTACACATCAGCTTTATCTGCATTCTTCCTAATAAAATAAAAGAATAAGTGAACAACTCCTATTTAGACAGTATGTGATAACTAATTAAAGAGGGATATAGAACTCAACCTACAGCAAGGAGAGATCTCAGGTGTGTAAGGAACTGATGGGAACAGCCTGTCTCTGGCTTGGGCAGCCCATCCTCCCTCTGCTCCCCAAAGTTCCCATGGACACCCAGCAGAGAGCCCAGTCCTCCTGCAAGGCTGCCCCATGACGTGGTGTGCCAGCCACAACCATGTCACAGGAGTGACAGAAACCAGCCCAGCAATAAAGACTTGACTTTGAGGCTTTGGGATAGTGGCATCACTGGAAGGAGCTGAGATGACAAGTTAATACCAAATCTATCATTCTGAGGAGCAATAACTCACCTTCTGACCATTTTAACCTGTCACCACTCCTTAAACTCCTCCACTGCTGTAAGACAATGAGAGCAAAAAGCAATGAGGTTTAAAGATTACCTCTCTCAGCATTTGAAAATACAAAGATAATTGAGTCTGATTTTCTCCAAAGCTTTCCACCCCTCTAACTAGGTTCTAATGGATCCAGCATTGAACATTCAACAGCAGGTGCCTTTACACGAGGAGGCTGCATTGCACAGGCACAAACAGCACCTGGAGTGTCTTCCTCAGAAATGCTAAAGAATGCCTCACTCTGCTCCCTGCCCTGCTAAAGACAGAAATAAATTCTCTTGCCTAATATTTACAGCTTGCCCAGGCCCTGGCCTCAGCCCCAGAGCAGCAGTTTGTTTCTATCCCAGTTATTGATTCATTCTCATAACACACAGTTCCCAGCTCTGGGGTTCAGCCTGCACTGTTTGCTGCAGGTTGGTGGGAAAATCAACCCTTTCTCAATCCCAACCAGCACATCAAGAGATGGCAATCAATAGTTAGAGTCTCAGGTAAGTGCCTGTCACCACTTCTCATCACTGCTTATTTTTATGGGCTTTAAAGAAGAAACACTTACATGGTGAATTACATGATCTGGAGTTTGATAGTAGGTGATCTAATAAACTGCATTACACTTAACCAGCTAAAACTTATAAAATGCATTCTTTGATTTAATAAATATGCTCTAAATCATAGATAATGCTCTTATAAATCCTTGAACAAAATATTTTGACCACTTGAATTATAAATGACACCTACATAAAAATAAAGTGTTAAAGATACCCTGTGGACACACACATTCACAGAGCTGGGGAATTCCAGCTTGGAAATCCTTTCCAGGCCTGGATTTCTCCTGACTCTCAGCTCCATTCCCAGGCTGACAAGCTGACTGCAGCTTCAGTTAGGGAGGAGTCTCCCAGGGTGAGAACACGGTGACAAACAGAGTGGAATTCATCACCAACATTAACCCCTGGTGTCTGTCCCGTGGGACACATCCTGAGGTGCTGTCCCATGGATGTTTTTCCCAATTGTCCCATGAGCTCCTGTCCTGTCCTGGCTGCACTGACACACTTTAAATCCGGGCTGTCTGTACAATAAATTGGCCTTTTTTCCCCAAAGAGCTCCGTGTGTGTTGCTGCCCTTTCTCTCTTTGCAGCACAGTAGCCACAATACCCAACATTCCTAAACAAAAACACGTCCATGACTCCCCAGATCCATCCAAAGGAGCAGACTCTCGCTCAGGCTGCCCAGGAGCAGTGTCTGTGGGCTGATTTTGGGAGCTGTGGCAGTGGCAGCCCCAGCCTGGGGAGCTGCAGGGGCTGAGCACCATCAATCAGAGGCTGCTTGCTGCAGGAGGCAGTGCAAGGAACAGTGCTAAGCATTTTTCAAAAATGAATAATAACCCAGGTACCTGGCACCTGCGTGTGACGTGAAGCATTACAAACAAATGAGGAGTAATAGAGCTTACTGGGCATAAAATGTTACTGTTTTATAAAAAAAGTGCAGAATAAGCAAACTAGAAGTAATCACCCTGAGCACTTCCACCAACTAAACAACCTTTAAACTTTCTGAGGTCCTACAAAACAACATGATGGATTAGCATCTGCATGAGGCTATGAAGGGAAATGAGACAGAGATACTTAGAAACCATCCTAGAATTTTAGTCCTACCTTAGCTCTGTTACTGTTCAAATACTAAAACCTTGAGTTAACTATTTTAATGGTCCAGATCTTCCTATTGTGTTCCCTAGGCTTTTAAAGTGCTTGGAGAAATATTATTCAGGCTTTAGGCATTTGCCAAATTAATGTCTGGAGACTGCCAGGCATTTTAAAAAGCAGTGCCAATTAAATATTTCCTTATACTGCATATTATTGAATATACTTTGCTAGAGACCTATCTTGCTAACAGTCCCCCTGCTTGGAACTTTAGAGAGGAAAAAAAGGGTGGAGAGGGAAAAAACTTTTTCAAGGAAGGGCAGGCTGGTACATGTGCAGATGGAAGGTGTTCAGCTGGATTCTGCCTTCTTCAGAAAAGTGAGCAGTTACTGCATTTCCTGGGTAAAATGTTGCCAGTTTGCTTCGAGCTTCATTGCAGAGAATGGGAAATCCCATTTTGCCATAGAACTACATTAATCCTGCCCTAGAAATTGAAACTGAACTTGGATTCAGTGTTACCAGTTTCTCAGTTTTAGCAGACAATTGCTGCCATTGTATTTTATAATTCATTGGTTTGGGGGATTTTCATCTGCTTTAGCTTCTTGCTAAAGATTCCTTGTACCTGCTTTGTCTCTCCAGAAAGATCCCACTCATGTGTCCTAATGGACTCAAAGAATTTAGGGTCCCTTCAGTGGAAATGCTCTCTATTTACATTAATAACAATTCTATTGGTCACTAATTCCAGCCACTACATAATAAATTCCACTTGGAAAGGAGGAAGAATTCACAGGATATATGGACCAGTATCTGAAGAGAAAGATCCCTGGCAAATTATTTCGATTCCCCAACTATAGCACCTTTAATTTAAACCAAGGAGTTGAATTTTATCATGGATTTATATTTCATATTCAGACTTAGAAGAACAGGCAAAGTAAAGAGAACTTGAGCAAACACTATTTGCTCATCTTCCAGAATGCTTGAAGTTCAGAAAGCTGAAAAATTGGAATTCTGGGGAGACAGCCACTGCCATATCCTTTTGCTTTCATAAATCACAAGCTGTGGGGAGAGAAACAAAATAAAGGCAAACTTATCTTACTTTATTTTGCTATGAGAAAGGCAAGAGAACAAAAGTTCTACCATTCCTAGAGGACAATGAGATCTGGGGAAGGCAGGACAGATACACTGAGAGCAGACCTGGGTCTACCTGTACAGCTGACTCACATTGAAATTGGCTGTCTTATTTCTCCTGAAATTAAAGTGCATTTTTCAATGCTCTTTAGAAAACAATACAGTGCCATTCTGTTCTGAGAGAAGTGGGGTGTTTAGTAGGAAAATTTACATTTGGCATAGTTTAAATGTTCACACTGAAAGAAGTGAGAGCCTTTGTTTTGAAACACAAAAATATCACACTGTGGGAAAACAGAGAGAAAGAGACAGTGGGGACAACTGAGTGATGGACTGAGAGATAAACATTGTGCAGTATTGTTCATCCAGGCAGCCAGCAGCATTAAATAAAGCTCTCAACTATCACTACTGGGGTGATTAACATCCTTTTCCACATTTAAAAATCATTCCTGAAACTCCAAAGTGGATGGATTTCTCCCCACTATAATTAATTCCTCCATGTTTAATTGCAGGAAGCTGCAGTGCTTTTTCAACTCTACACTTTCAAAGCAGGGGCTCAAATCTGCTCCAAGTTCTGTTCTGGGAGGGACCAGTGGCCACTGGTGTGTGCAGGTGATGGAGAAGCTGCTCCCAGCCTGATCTCTCCACAGCAAACACCTCAGATCTCCCAACAGCATCAGGGCAATGGTGCCTTAGGATTTGAGCTTTTATATTTTTCACATATTTGTAATCCTGTAATTCTTTAGTGGATAACTCTAAACTCCACACCCAGTGTGAGCTGCTGCTTTCCCATTCTGCTCAGACACAACAATTCCTCTCCAGGCTGGCAATCAAGGACACCTCACTGCATCAGGCCTCAAGAAATGTAAATAAAAGTGAGTTGGGGGAGCAAACTGGGGGTAAATGACTTCATTACCTGCAGCTGTAATTGGAAGATTGACCCCCAATATGCAAATGGACCAAACTTATCAAAGTGTAAAAACCTGTGACCCATTGTCCATTTTGGGTGTAGCCCCTGGAGGGTTTTGTCTGCCCTAAATGCACCTGAAGGCCCTTCACTCAATATAAATGCTTTTTATTCTCTTAACTCTGTCTGGCCTGTGTTTTCAAGTACCCCGGCAGGCATCAGCTGCAGCGCAGGGGGAGCAGCTGTGTCTGAGCTGTCCTAAGGCAGCAGGGCTGGGCTCTGCAGCACGGTGTGCCAAGGCCAGCCAGGTGTGCTGGCTGTGCTCAGGTGGGCTCAGGGTCACCCTGCAGTGCACACACACAGCCCACAGGAGCCACCACAGATGAACACTAACTATTGCTGAGGCCGTGAGGAATACCATGTTTTGTTTGCAGATCTCCCTTTTGGTTTTGTCAAGCTCTTTCCTGACAGGGAGAGAGCAGAGCAGCGGTGCCAGTGCTCCCTGCTCAGCACTGCGAGGGCAAGAAATGAAAAAGCTGAATTCTGCCATGCAGGGTTTGTCCTTTATGGCTTTTACACACAAAACCAACAGCAGCAGGGTGCCACAACCTCTGGCACCACTTGAATATTATCTAAATAAACAACAGAGATAAATTACAAGTAGTACAATGCGGGGGGGAAATGGGAAGTTAGCTGAGAGTTCCCACATCTCTAAATAAAAAAAGTTTTAGTGTTATTTATGCAGAATTGCATAAATTGCTTGGACTATTTCTGTATTTACAAGATGGCAACTCAGCACTTCCCAAAATCAATAATATAAATCTGGACCTTGTTGAAAACAGAAAGTCTCTGGACATTGTCAGAGGAATCAGTGCATCTTTCTGAGCCTGAAGGGATTCACTTAACACAACTTCACCAAAAATAACCAAATGCAGAATATCATCATTGCATCACATCACATCAGCTTTTTTAGTCTCTGCCCAAAAATTACCTCCCTTCATTAACTTTCTTCTTTTACAGCAAAAAATACACAAAAGGACTTAAAGCTTGTATTAACACATTGCTGAAATGTTCCCTTTGTCACCAGAACAAGTTTTCTCTTTGTCACTTGTTAAAAGACATAAAATCAACTTTCAGATCCTAACCCACAGCACAGAATAATATGAAACTAGTTTACATCCACACACACACGTGCACATAGACTTTCCAGAAATAATCACTTTATTTTTGGTGTTGATGAAACACTGAAAAAGCGCTTGGGGCACCCAGCACTGAACTGGCTACTTGGTGTTATTTACCTTCCTATTTCAGCTTATTTGAACGTCCCAACCTAGAAATAAGGGCCACACTGTCAGGTAGCTCTGCCTCAAATGAACAAAGTGGGGGAAATAAATTGATAAAGACATTTCTGAACCTGAGGGTTACTCTGTGCTTTGCCTCTAAGAGTCAGAGCAAGGGAGACCCTCCACTCACACCACCAAAAATGCTGCCAGGTGATTCCCAATGCCAGAGAGCCAGGCACAAAGCCCAGAGCTCACAGGAGGATTCAGCCAGAGCCTGGGAAGGATCTCTAGTGCTGCATCTCCAGAATTCCAGGGGGGCTGCCACTACCTTGAAAGCCACCTCTGTAAGATTAAAGATCACCTCTGGCTGACTTTGCTCCCTGAGCTCTTGGGTCCATGTCTCACATCTGCTGGGACTACAAACTGTCTCAAGGGGGAAAAAAAAAAAACCATAAATTTAAAAAGCAAAGTATCCTATGTTTCTGGGAGCTGTCAGTGTGCATGACAGGCCTGGCTGCTTAAGACTGGCAAGCAAAGTAAACTTCAGTGTTTTCATGGCTGTTAGGAGGGTGTCGTGACCTGGCCAAACTGAGGTTCAGAGAAATTACCCTTTCCTTGCACTCAGAACTTGTGAACCCAAATGTGTGCCCAGTTTGGGGCCTCAGAGCCTGAGCCAGACACTGGCAGGGCCAGCAGAGCCTGGGGGATGCCAGGGGCTGCAGCACTGAGGACTGAGCAGTGCCACAGCTGGGATGGCTCAGCCCTGGCTCATTTCAGCTCCCTAAAGGCAGTTTTTGGGAAGGAGAAGCAGAGCTGGACGTGGGAACAGCAATGAGAAGTACAGGCACAGCCTGGAACTGCTGACTAGAAAGAAGGAAAACAAATTTAATCAGGAATATGGTCAAACATTGGAAGAGAGGTCCAGAGCTGCTATAGGCCTATAGATCTATAGAGCAGAGCAAGTGAATAAAAGTATGAATAAGCAAGTGCAAAAAAATCCTTAAAATGAGCATCTGTGTCTTCTGATAACGTTCTGAGTATTTTAGTGTCTTATTTCATCCAAGAATCAAAACCCAATTTTGCCAAGCCCCAAAACTGAGATAAGTTCATCACTCTGAAGTGTTTACAAGATGAAGTTACAGTGACAACTGATGAAACAGTCAAAAGCAGAGATTAGCTGCTTTTAAAACTAACTGCAGAGATGGAACTGCTCAGAAGAGAGGCTCAGCAGCAGCACCATCACAGCACGTCCTACACACCATAATTAATTCACCGTGGTATCCAAAATTTCAACAATCTTTTCAGCATGTTCAAGTGTCTTCAGAGAATGAAGCCTTTGTAAAAGGAGAACATAATTTCAAAAATCAGACTTCAGTGATGACTGAAGACAAAAGCTGAAGGTGCAGTGGTTAAAGGCCCTTGTCATGGCCTTATTACAATAATAAGGCTGCCAATAGATGGAAATTAAAGGCATAATTTTCCTCACTGAAAACTTTTCAATTTCTGCAAGCTAGGATTCTCTTTCCCCTGCATGTTCCCTACTCATATTAAAAAAATACCCTCTGTAATCATAAATGCTCCTATTCAAGAGCAAACTCTTTTCTTTCACCATTTGAAACTATTAAATAGCTGCCTATTCTAATATTGCAATGGATTGGAAATCATAGCTCTCTAAAAAGCAAAACACAGTGTCCTAAGAATTACCTTATCTTCTAAAATGCTGATTGCTTCTAGATAAACAGCATTCTATTCTATGTCAATTTATTCTAAAGGGAGAAAAGAAACCAAAGGAAAACATATTATGCACATAGCTGGACCACAAGAACACCAAGTTTTACCTTTGGAAAAGCTTGGATTGTTTCCTTACCTTGAACTTTGCCCTTTTGCATTGCTAATCTTGTTAATGGGCTCCATTTGCTGTGAAATTTGCATCATGAGAATAACCAGCCTTCCAAGGTCCTCAGTTTGTCTCTTGGTGGTAAAGGTTATGTTTGACATTGGGAAATAGTGATATGCCTTGAAAAGGTAAACACTTAACATGCTTCATTAGGGTCAGGGGTACAACAATACCTGCCAGTGTCTCTAAAACATGAGCATCTGCACTTTTACCCAATTTAATAATTTAAAAAACCACAAAAACCACTAAATGATGTCTCTGATGACTGCTGTGTCTCAGGCTATCCAGAGTGGCCACCAGACTTGCAGAGCTGGAGCTGTGACCAGCACAGCACAGCTCCAGAGTTTTCCATTCCCCTGTGCTCCTCCCGGGGTAAGCAGCACACCTGAGCACACAGGGAGCAGCTGGGAAGTCTCATCTCACATCTGTGGATGCTGGCCTTTGCTCCCAGCCCAGCTCCCAGGCCCTGCCCCACATCTGCATGGCCAGGAGCACAGAGCAATGATGCTGCCAGCTCTCCATGTGCTCACCTTCTGACAAACCCAGGGAAAGAACAAACCCAAACCCCCTGGGCTGAGTACACTCTGGCTTTAAAATACATCATTTAGAATATGACTTGTAAATAATTCATAATGTTAATATTATCATAACACCATTTACAATACAATTGTACAGCCTGAGCTTGTGGACACACTGCTAGAGAGCCAGGACAATTACAGCCTGGAAAATCACTCTGAGGCTGGGGCTTCTCCTGCTCTCTCAGCTCCGTTCCCAAGCAGATAGCTTGTTCAGCTTCAGTTAGGGAGACCTTCTCCCAGGATGATAACTTGGTCAAAACAGAATGGAGTTCATAAAAAAACATCAACACCTGCTACCAGCTGTGGGACTCTTCCTGAACTACGGTGCCATGGGCATTCTCTCAATTATCCAATGAGCTACTGCCTTGTCTTAACTCTGCAGAACATACTATAAAAAGTATGAATTATGCACTGAATAAACGTCTTTTTCCTATCATGAGAGCGACTATGTAGCTGTGTCTTGTTTCTGCTGCATCTAAAGGGTTCAGTGCTTAACCCAGCAGCTCCATGAGCTGATCTGCCTGTGCCCTTCCCAGCCCTGCTCTCCCTGCAGCCCCAGGGGCTGCAAGGTTTCCATTCCAATATCCCCTGCTAAAGGCTTGCTGGGCCACAGTATTGCTCTTAGCCCCTTTTCCAATGAGTCAATCCTAATCTTTTGGTTTCAAGTAAACGATTTGTAGCTCTTCAAGGAGAAAACATTGCCAAATAAAATTTCTCTGTACTCCTTACACACCACAGTGGTAAATTTTGAATCACTTCAGTAATCAGCTGTTAGGCTGGTTCAGCCATCATAGGCAAGTGTCTTTTGGGGGGCCTGTAGACCCCCAGAGCCCCTTGTCAGAGTCATTCCAATGATTTCCCCAACTGGAAACAGCACGGGCTCAGAGCCTGAGGAGGGCAAACTCTAACCACAGCCTCACTCTTGATTTATTGGAACAGAAATGTGATAGTTAAACAGGACCCATGCATCATGAAAAAGAGCAAAACACTTCTTTTACATCACAGGGGACATGCAGAACATGAGCTCCAAGGCTTGAAATGGAAGGTCTTTGAGAGGGAAAAGGGTCTGAGCTGAAGGTTAAATATATGCACAATATGCACTGGGAAAGTCTGTGGCTCTTGGACTCAATCCTAAAGCTTCAAAGCTCTGAAAAAATGCAGAATATTTAAGTGCCCTAAAAAAGCTCTTTAAAAAGATACACATGACCCCCACAGTGTCTCTGTGTTACGAAAGAGCACCATCACATTCAGAAAAGCTCTTGCATTTGCAAGTCTTTGTTTGGCCAAAAAGAAAATACATATTTCTTCTCCCTTGTTACATTTATGTGATTTGCTCGTTGTGAGGAGGAGGAATTGGCAGAACTGATGGCACTGAGCATTTAGAGGTTGCCCAACACATGAAAATAAATGCTCTGTAAAATAATCAGGGGTAAGTTCTTACAAATCAAGAAACAAAAATCTTTCCTCCCCATCCCAATTAATCCGACCTTGAACTGGTATTTCTAAGCAAAACTAGACAGGGGAAATATCACTGGAAAAAAAAACTTCCAGCACTTTCCTTCTTTAAGTGGCTCAGACAAGACTGAGAGGGCCACAGAGTAAGTAAAAGGGGACAGAAGTGGATGAATGAAATGAGCACAAACATACTTCCCTGTCCTCATTATTTCTGCAGCAATTTTTCAAAATGCTGTTGACACCATAATAGTCCCTAGGGAGAACATGTTAAGTAAAGGGAGAGCAGCTCCATTTATCATTGAGGAGACAGCAAATTTGCCTGTAGAAATTATGCCAGCCTGCTAATACAGCTAATCTGGAATTGGTAAAACCAGATCTTGCTATTAGAAGTCAAGGGCAAATTACAGGATTTTGCTACGATTACTGGGGATTTCAGAGTTGTTTATTCTGGGCAATATGTTCTACATTACTACAGCCAAACCTGGGGGTGGACAGACCAAAAAACCACACTAATAACAACATGGGACTGGTACAGATTTTACTTTGAGAAACCTGAATCTCATCCTGGGAAAATAAAGGAGGTTTGCAAGGTTTTGTACACAAAGACTGCATGATAGCATGGAGGTACTGTTACAGCTGAGGTGGAAAAAGGTGTTACAAATGTATGTTTTCCTAGGATTTGAACTCCAGAAAACACACTTCCTTTAGACAGTACCATTCCTCAGATTACTCAGGAATGAATTAAACCAGAAAATCACAGGAGGATGAAACCAGATGAAAGGGCATCCACATGTGAGAACAGGACTTCAGCAAATCCACTTCATTTCTACTCCAGTTTTATCACTCACAATGGCAAGAAGGCCAAACAGAGATGTCCTAATTTTGACAGAGCACACGAATCCCAGGCCTTTGCAAACACAGTGAAACATTGCAATGCCTTCGTTTGGTTCTGTTGGGTTGCAGCTCCAGGTAAGACTTTTGGAGCTGCAGCAGCCAGAGCAAGCAGAGCCTTTGATAACCCAGAGTCTGTGGCAGAAGCTTCTCTGTCTACAGCTCACTTCTGTAAAGGAGACACAGGAATTGAACTACATTCACAGGCTGGGATGTTTATTCTCTTTTCAAAAACACAAATCCCACCATTTGCTTTGCTAATCAGTTTTTCCCTGCTTTCCATTCATGCCATTCATTTAGGAAGGTGTGCTCTGTACCCTTCCAGTTATCCCCAGCTGGGACTTCCCACCACCACTGGTTGGTTTTTTTTGTTCAGAGGGGTTTGTTTTACAGCTCCTACACAAGTGGTAGTGGAATATTTCACCCTGTTCTTTATGCATTGGCCAGCTTCCTAAACAAAGACAATTAATTAATTCCACAGCTTTTCAGTGTGACCTGGGATAATCCTGGCAAATGCCATCTCTTGGATGTGGGTGCTGCTGAGCAGAACAAGCATCTGCTCCACAGCAGGATGGGTTGGGCAGAACAGCACATGGAAATCAGATTCACTGGGAAATCAGTCATGCACCAGCTCAGAAACTGCTAATAATGCCCAGATCACACGAGGATGTGCAGAAAACACTGACACTGTTCTGATAATCAAGCAGAACTTCACCCTGGTGCCTGCAGGTCTAGAGTGCAAATACCTCTGCTTTAACACAAGCCTTGGATAATCCAGAACACTGGGACCAGCATATTGAAAGCAGAAGGGCTCTCCCTCATCAGATTTGGTTGTTAGTTGGGCTCAGGGACACATATCTTTTCCTATGAAAAATAAAAATTCCAACTTACTTTTAAAGGGGAAAAATACAAGCATGGAAAGCTGCCTTATCTGGATTAATGAATTGAAGTTGTAACCTATCCATCTGTCTTGTTTTGTTCAAAAAGCATTTCCTAACAGAGTCCCTCAGGAAAGGGGAAATGTTAGAAAGGCTGAACCCTGAGCAGAAAACAAATCACAAGCCCACTTGAACAAAGCCCATGGCCCTAAAGCAGAACAGATCCATCTTAGGCCCTTGTGAAGTCTTTACAAAGAGCAAATGTTGGAATAACAGCCCCTCTCACAGAACACTTCTCACACACAGGAACCTGGTGAAGAGATGCACAGTGTATTTGATGTATTTGCCAGTGTATTGATGGCTCTAGTGGGTAGAATTCTGAGATGTAAACACCCCTGAGACTCGATAGTCATCTCATGGTTTTGTCATGAAGAATAATTTACTTTTTGTAACCCAAATCACAACCAAAAGGGTTACCTGGTTAACAGGTGTGGAGAGATTATGCCCATGGGTTTGTAGGATTCCATGACACACAAGGGGCTACCACAAAAATACCACAAAAATCACCAACCACAACTTCTTTGGGCAATGACCCATCACCACAGTGTGAGCCACGACACTTCCTTTAATAGTTTTAATGAGAACCTGGAAGATTTAGTGCCATATTTCCATAAAACAAAAAGCACTGACTGCCCTTGCACAAAGCCCAGTTGCATAGCTGCAAAAAATCACTTTTTTTAGCTATAATACTTTTTCCTATAACATATAAAAGCTCCAATTTGTATAGAGCAGTAAAAGGCCCCTGGCTACGTGCTAGGATAGAGGATATCCAAACATGCCTGGCTTCCACCTGAGTTTTAATCAGAGAATGTAGGAAATATGTATGTGACAATGGTTCTGTACCCGTTCTTTCAAGTGAATAAATGTCCTTTTAACTGAGAAGAGGAGAGATGTCAGTTCAGGGCTAAAGGAATTCATAAAGACATATTTAGGACCCAGGAGAAAAGATAAAAAGACTCCTGAAATTAACATTAACAGCAGGCACACAGAGTAGCCTTAAAATATTTTTAAGGTATTAGAGACATAATACCTGAAGGCTACAAATGTGTCTTTCACAAATACTTCATCTAAGCTCAAATACTTCATCTAAGCTAACATCTGCTGCTGGGGTCATTCACCAAAATCACACACAAAAGGGGCACTTCTCACACCCCGAGGCAGGTAGGGAACAAGGGGCTTCTGCTCTTCAGGATGTATTTCAATATTCAGTGCCAGGGACCCAGGAGTGCTGGAGGCAGGCACAGCATTGAAATTCCCCCTCTCCAGGGGGATGCTCCCAGTCCTGCTGGGCTGTAACACACCCGGGTCCTGCAGCTGTGCAGAGAGCACCCAGAGCAATTCCCATGAAAAACAGCACTGGGAATTTTCTGTGCCTGGGGAAATTCTGGCATTTAAGGGCTCTGTGATGGCTTTGGGAGTTTGTGCCACTGGCCCGTGGGTGACAATTCCCAGAGCAGCCTCTCAGGGCTAAAGCCCTTGGCCAGCAGCAGCCCCAGCCTGGCTCATGCTGGTTACACTGCACCTGCTCTGCCAGAGGGCAACAAAGAGAAACTCACTTAAACCCTGGCATTACTTATGTGTTGCTACGTGGCAAGTTCTTTTCTGCCCATAATTCTATTATAAATATAAAAAATCCAAAAGATACAGGTGCAAAGGGGTCAGCTGACCTTCTGTCTTTAAATACAGTGCTGCAAACAATAGATTTCTGCATGGAATTTGATTTGAGAAAGCAGGAAATAATAATAAAAAAAATTTAAATGTTTGCCTTTTTTTCTTTTTACGTCGTACCTTTCGAGACTTTTGTCAAAACATTTACACTTCTCCAATTAGGGTAAATCATTGTTATAATTTCATTAGTAAATAAAAATACTACTTTTTGAATTTAAAAATACCAATTCTATATTCTGTACTAAAAATATGAAAACAGTATCGTTTGACTCAAAGAGGAAAAACTTGTTTTGCCAGCTTAAAAAGATAATTTGACTTTAGTTAACTTTAATTAACTTTTACACCTGCACTCTCTCAATGAGCTCAGGGGGAAGATTAGCCACAGTATATGATGCTAACAGGAGTTCAATTCAATATTTATTATTCATCCCACTATTCTGTAGGAATTAATTCATTTAATGAGCAAACAGGCATTGTGAATACTAGGATGGATTTTCAACACCTCAGATATTTATGTCAGTGGAGGTAACAGAGAAAATGTTGACTTGTGAGGCACTGGGATGTCATTTTTCCCCTGTGTATTTCTCTTCTTCACTGCTGTTTTCACCTCAAAACTTCCATCTCACTGATGCAGAGTGAAACCCTGCTCGTGGTGCAGCTGCAGTCCATGTGAGTTTGTCTTACTGGCACAAACTCCCTCTCCAAGTGGGTAATTCTGCCTTTCAGTCTCCCTTCACTGCTCTACACCCCATTTATTAAAAACCCCCTGTTAATCCTTTGCTTCACAAGTTGTTGGGTTTAAACATTCATTTGGGGCTTAGATCTGTTACCCAGTTGTAGGTAATGAATTTCCCAGCAATATTAGAGTTGTGGCTCTCTTTATTAAAAAAAAAAAAAAAAGTTTCAAAAGAGATATTTCAAGCTCTCTCCCATATTGTAAAAGAACATCACAATCCATTCCTGTTATCTGGGGGCTCTTGGAGCAGATTTCCATCTCTTTCAAGTGCCACTTCCTTGTCTTCATGTCAGTGACTCACATTTGGTTGCTGTGCTCATGAAGTGTTTTATTAATGAGGATGGAATAACACACACCCACACTCTGGCACATCTACTTCAGGCCTCACAGTTTTACTTTTCTCTTTGCTGGTACTTTCACACATTTGTTTTCCATATTTCAGATGCTTGAGGCCTTGATAGCATCTTTATAGAACTGTTTAATCAAACCCACAGTTTACTCTGACAATATTTGGCATTAGTAACAGCTATAACTCACCATAAACATTCCACTGGAACTCACTCATGGGAGATTTTTTCAGTGGCTTTTACATAATCAAAAATCATGTGGCATTAAACAGACACTTCGATGCAGACTGTAATTCTGAATTATTCTGCTATGGCTTTTTGTATACATAGAAGAAAAACCAGCAGATTTCTTCCACTATAAGATATATAAATATAAATTTAAAATAAAACAGTGGCAAAAACTGTAGTAGTGAAAAACTAGAGTATGTTCCCCAAGGAGGGAGAAACCCCATTCAACTGAATGATCAAAAGACAGAATTAAAAATACTTCAAAAGCCCAAAAATGTGCAGGTTCAAAACCTATTTGGAGAAAAACAGAGGAAGACTATTTATTAAAGGTTATTAAAGGCAAAAATGGAAATTTCCAACAAGCCATTACATCTAGGTCCTAAGCCAGGGAAATTTAGGACCACAATAAAGATCCTTGCACATCTGCTCATTTTTGAAGGTTCCTAATACCTGTTACTGGCCACACTGGAATAAAGCTTCATGCACAATACTCTCACCAAGTACAACCACTGTTGTGCTCTTAACAACACTTTCCATCTTACTTAGGCAGGAAATTACTGGCAGTTTTCTAAGGATGTAAATTGGAAAACACTGATGAGCAACAGGCAGAACTTGCAATTGCTTCAATTACTCTCATAACCCCTTCCTTTTTTAAAAACATCAATACTACAGATTGCTCTGGGGAGCTTATTTCTTCCTGCATTTTTTTTAATAGTATACTGCATTAAATGGATGTTTAGCCATCTCCTCAGAAGCAAATCTATCCCTCAACACAAATACTTCCTGCACAGCTCCCATGGAACTGCACAAACAGCCAAGGGAAGAGATCAATATCTCTCTATTTTCAGCTGTTTGCTCTTCACCCTTAATACAGTCAGACTGCCAGAATCTCCACGTGTGGTAATCGCAAATTGTTTTAATTTTTGCACCTAATTTGCATTTCTGTTTCAAATATCCAGACACTAGATGTGTCTATTTAAACAGGCACCCACAAATCTTTATTCTGGGGCTGAGAGATTCCTGCTGAAATGCTCAAAGCAAATGCTTTGACCTTTCCCCAGCAGAGTGCTCACATGAAGAACATCCAAGTGCTCTGAGATTTATCCAAGCACCCCTTCAGCCATCTCCCCATCTGTACACACTCTCACTTTTGGAAAGTGCAGTGACATCAGAACATTCTGTTCTCTAAGTAAATAAGAAAAATGTGATTACAGTCATTTTCCAGAGGAACCCGAAATGTGCTGGACTTTGCTGACTTGAACTCTCAGATGTCAAAATTCTATCCTGTAAAACCTTCTATCATCTGACATTTACCCAGACAAGAATATCTTCCTCCCCACTCATGCTAATATAGCCAAGAAGACACTTTCAGTGCACATTCCCACCTAACCCACAATAAAGATTAGTTCTGGAACAAAACTAAACTGCTTCAGATATGATTTTTCCCAGATTTGACTCTCTCTGGGCAAACCACATCTATCATCTATTACCAGCAAAAAACCATTGTATGTGGTAGCTCATTTCAGTCTCCGTCAAACTGATGTTTTCCTACTAAAAGTAAAAAAAAAAGTCCCAACAATAAACCCCAGATATTTTATGAACCTGATATTTTGAAGCAGTAACTTAAAAATAATATCTTTCTTTCAATAACGAATGGGGAAAAAAAAAATCATTCAAATACTCACAAGTTTGAATGAATCTAGGTTGTTTTAAAAAAATCAAAATTTTGAATGGTCTAACTTCAAAAAGCTTCTCTTCTACCATTACTACACCTGTTCTCTGCCAGGTGAGAGCACTACTGCACCAAATTCACCAAAACCACGTTTTAGGCTCAGTAGGGAGCCTGGGTGAGCTGGGAGCCCAGGCACCCACACAGGGTCCCACACTCAGCACAGCACAAGCTCGGTGTAGCGCAAAACATTTTTTAGGGAAGAAAAAAAAATAAAAACAACGATATCTGAGCACCATGCGAGCCGTGAGCCCGAGCTCCGAGAGCAGCCCAAGGGAGGAGCGGCTGTGCCGGGCTGTGCTCGCACTTTGTGCTGCTGGCACTAGATGGCATCTCGGCATCGCGCTGTGCATCCCGGAGAGCATCCCGGCACCCAAACCATCATCATCTCCATCCCGGCATCCCGGCACCCAAACCATCATCATCTCCATCCCGGCATCCCGGCACCCAAACCATCATCATCTCCATCCCGGCATCCCCGGCACTCAAACCATCATCATCTCCATCCCGGCATCCCGGCATCCCCGGCACCCAAACCATCATCATCTCCATCCCGGCATCCCGGCATCCCCAGCACCCAAACCATCATCATCTCCATCCCGGCATCCCGGCATCCCCAGCACCCAAACCATCATCATCTCCATCCCGGCATCCCGGCATCCCCAGCACCCAAACCATCATCATCTCCATCCCGGCATCCCGGCACCCAAACCATCATCATCTCCATCCCGGCATCCCCGGCACTCAAACCATCATCATCTCCATCCCGGCATCCCGGCATCCCCGGCACCCAAACCATCATCATCTCCATCCCGGCATCCCGGCATCCCCGGCACCCAAACCATCATCATCTCCATCCCGGCATCCCGGCACCCAAACCATCATCATCTCCATCCCGGTACCCAAACAATCATCATCTCCATCCCGGCATCCCGGTACCCAAACTATCATCATCTCCATCCCGGCATCCCGGTACCCAAACCATCATCTCCATCCCGGCATCCCGGTACCCAAACTATCATCATCTCCATCCCGGCATCCCGGTACCCAAACCATCATCATCTCCATCCCGGCATCCCGGTACCCAAACCATCATCATCTCCATCTCGGCATCCCCGGTACCCAAACCATCATCATCTCCATCCCGGCATCCCGGCATCCCCGGCACCCAAACCATCATCATCTCCATCCCGGCATCCCAGAGCCCATTCCCGATACCCAAACCATCATCATCTCCATCCCGGCATCCCCAGCACCCAAACCCCGGCCAGTGCTCTGTGACGCCCCCACTCAGCACACACAGACAATCCTGCCTTGTTCCTTATGCTCCACATCCCCTCGTGGAGGAATTCACAAGATTTATCCCCATAAATTGGCCCTTAATACACATCACACCGCGTTTGTCACACGACACATTGTCCAGATGACAGTACTGCTAATTAAGAAAGACCATTGGCAGGGTAAAGTGTCTAATTCATATCCCCCATCTAGATATATAAATTCTGATTCTCATCAAAATTCTCCGAAGTTTTTATTGCTGGATTCCAGAAGCAGATTTTCGAGCCTGGTGTTTGTTTGGTTCGTTTTGTTTTCTTTTGAAATACTGGGTATTGGTACTTTACAAAAATTGCTAATATGGGTAAAATACAAAAGAAAACCACAATAAAAAGATATTAACTGAACTATAAATACTTTTCATATTAATGATGCATTGATTTAGTTGCCTCTAAGAATGATAAAAGCATCAAAAATAATGAGATTTGATTCCCACACCACAGCTGCACAGAGCTCGTTTGATGGGCAGCTATACAATTGTTAAGAGTCTTGCTGGGCAAACTTTTATACAAATCAATAACTGCATTAATTTTTTTCCCCAATATTCCCAAGCACATTTTCACAAATCCTGACTGAAAACTAAGAATCCAAGGCCAAGCAAGGCAAAATGATGACTCCCCCTTTAATTTCACTTAGATGATGGAAGCAGAAATCACAGAACTGCTGCACAAAATATATTTTCATACCCTGTTTGTTACAGTGTCCCTCATCCATCTATGGGAGCACGCTGCACCTACAGCCAATTGCTGGCAGTGAAAACATCAACTTCTGCACAGCTTCACACACCTCTGGAGCAGACACAGCCTTCTCCTGCTTTTTCTTCATCTCCATTCATTTGTTCTTAGATTGTGAGCATGCTTACAAGCCCCTCCTTGAACATCTACTAAATTCCAGTATTTAGAAGTACCAAAGTTTGATTACTAACAGCAGCAAAGGCTTTTAGTTTTGTCCTTTGCTTTTTCTGCAATTCCTTTTAAAAGAACTCCATTTCTTCTTTAAATATGCCTTGTGTCTCTGTGTTTAGCTGCTGTCCAACCCCAGCTTTTCTTTCCACACCAGAATAATGAATATTCAAGAAGATCCCAGGATCTTTTATCAAACCATGCCTGGCATTTCAGCAGCTCTCTGGATTCACCTGCCTGTTAGCATTTGAATTTTGTGCTATTGGGAATTGTTTATTCTTATTTTATTTAACCTCTCACCTCCTTGGCTAAAGCACAAACACTGAAGAATCTCTAATGGTGAAATGGAGGAAGGCTGTAAGAACAGGGCAATTTCTCAGTTTCATCTCTCCTGCCAGAAAAGATGACACCTACCTCAATTTTAATCAATGAAAAACTCAAAATCTCAACCGTGTCAACTTATCCTGGAGATCTGCTTCTCTAGGAATAATAAATCAGCTCCAGCTCTGTAGACACCACACCATTACCACTCCAGGCAAGGTTAACCCTGATAAACAACATTCAGCACCTGATTTAATAACAACACACAAGTACAGGCTGATGGAAAGGGGAAAAGGTGTCAGTATATTGCAGGAGTTTGGATCTAAGAAAAGCTGGTTTGTCCTGACTTCATTCACCACTAAGAAACATTTCTCATTTGAGAATTTTTCCCTATACAACCAGTAATAGTAACACTGTCTCAGCTTCTAAATGATACTGGAGTATTTTCAAGGAGACACTTCCAGATAATTTGGAAATATTATCCATAATATATGGAATAATGGCTATGACCTCCAGCCATTGGGCCAATTCCTCTGCTGGGATAAAAACACAGCCGTGGGCATTAATAGGGAGCAAAACACTGTGAGCAGATGGAGGTGGAAGGAACAAAACTCAGGATTCTGTACCTGCTTCTGACTTCTCCCATCTGCTGTGCATTAACACAGCAACATTTCGTGTGCCTGGATTCTCAAATCAGTAATGTGATGGAAAACTTTACAAAATCTTCCCACAATAAGCATCTCAGGTAAAATTTTCCCCTCATGTTGTATTCTGTTCATCATAAACCCCTCTCCGATTCTCATGACAGAGCTGTAAGAAATTTCCTCTATTTTTCAGTACTTCTATAGATGAGTCTAAGAAATAAAACCAAACTCAGCCAGATATTCCCCAGATTTGTTGTTTTTATTGGCACAGGTTAGCTCAGCTCTATGTTACTATTTGAGATGCCTGCACAATGCACTTTTCCCTTCTCCCCCAGTGCAGAAGACTCTCCCCTCCCACCCAACCCATTATCCAAATGCTCTGTGATGATGCTCAGGGAAGAGTTCTTTTTGCTTTCAGTTCTCTTGTTCTCTCCCTGGTAGTGACAGATTCATTTAATTTATTTTTTTTTTAAGAATGCTAACACATATTCTATTCAATAGGAATCTGAAATTTAAAGAAATCCACTTTTTTTTTTGCAAGCCATTATCCCCAGCTAATAGATCTCCCTCCTGAAGCAGCAGCAGAGATGAAGTAATTTCAGGTACTATCACATTTCTATTCAGATCACAGGCAGCAATTCTTGCAGCGATTTTATTTCTCAGCAAAAATCATTATTGTCCCTCCTGAATTACTCTGAAGAGTCCTATTTTATCCCCACTACCTTTTCTCAACATTTCTTGATTAAAAAAACAGTATATGATATTTGTTATCAAATATCAATATATAGATGAGAGTGTGAGAAATGGAGACTGGGGGAAAACCAAAAGCACTTTAGAAAACATAAACCTTTAATAAGCAGCAAGGAGAATTTAAAGCAGCCTAAGAGAAGACTGTGAAGCTGCAGATAGAAGAGTGCAGCACTTAGAGGGAGCCATAGGAAAAAAAGACAGAAATCCAAGGATCCAGCCCAAATCCATCCCTCCAGAGTCTGGCAGTAATTTTACAACTTCCTAAAGCTTCCAAAAATAATTCCTTCAGTTAGATTTTCTTAGCTCTGCAGGTACAACCAACTGCCTGATGAGATTTAAGAACAAAAGAAAGGCTTTAAAAGACTCAATCACTCAGCTTAATGAAAACATCTTGAATTATTTAACAAACAATCTATTAGGCAGCTCCAGCTATCAGGAAACATGAAGTTTGATAGATCTGACTCCCTGCTGGAGTTTTATATCACAGTGACTCCAGCCCTTTCAAAGCAGTCTCAGTGATGTAACACAGAAGTGAATTCAGCCTGAGACTGAGCTGCATTAGATTTTCATATAGGATCTGTCACTAAGAGCAGGAAAAGCAGACAACAATTATTTAAAAAAGAAAAAAAAACACTGAAAATGAGCTTTTCAGGCTCTGGAACTGGGGCATTATTCAATAATTTGTTCTCAGGTCCATTTGAATTCTCATCTGTCAACTCTCCTTTTATTACCAGATTGTTCTATAAGCAGTGATCTGGCAACACACTTGAAAAATACATGTATTCCTTCTCATCCATCACAACAACAAACAATTTTCCAAGCAACAACAGAGACAGTGTAATTTCAAGAGCAATAAGCTCAACTCCTAACTCATTATTTTTATGCCATTGCAGTGTGGCATAAGAAATATCATGGAAAACAGGAAACCTTTTCCTCTTTCCATCACCACCCTCTTTAGTACATCAAAATGTATTGCTAACCATGCCTTTAGAACTCTTTCCATCACTCAAAAATAAGCAAAAATTAATTAAAGTCCAAGCTACTGAGGCTCAAGGAAGACAATTGAAATCTTGTTTGTTAAGTCAGTACCTCAAAATCTGAGGACACTTTGTTACAGACAGCAACAGGATTCAGTCACAGGAAAAAAAGAAAAATAGAACTCCATGAAAGTTTGACCAAGAAATTCAGTAAAGCCCCCACCCTCTCAGTACAAAAGGACAGGTGTTCATCACATCATGTTCTGCACTTTAAAAAAAAACATTTTCTAGTTTAGAGAACACATTCAGCCAGAAAAACACTCCATCATTCTTCAAAACATTCCTTCTTAACCAACACAAACCTCATTTCAATGCAAATACATGAAGCACAAGAAACCAAGTTTCTAAAAATAAACCTCCACACCTCTGAGAACATCGTTCTGAAATTTAACTTCTGACAAACTAACAGAAAGGCAGTGACTTTGTGCAGCAGGATGTTCCAGCAGGAAGTGTCAATGCAGGAAGAGCTATTGAAAGATATTCTTCCAAAACTAACTATATGGGGTAAAAAAAGGATCTTGTCAAATCATCTGAGAAGTTAAAAACCTCTTGTATACATTTTCACTTTTCAAGATATTTTTGTATTTCCGTTGGTGTGACTAAGCAGTTTCAAAGCCAGACATTTCCAACTGAAAGACAGTGTTCATTTGGAGGAGGTCCAACCACCTCCTCCTTGCAGGGAACTGTTAATGTTTGATGTTCATGTTTAAAACAGCATTAATCATGCCTGCAAACAGGGAACAGGGGGTTGCCAAACATTCAAAATACTGAATGTTTCCTTATTCTGGCATAAATCCACACTCCTACAACCTCGAGTCTGAGGGGATACAGATTATATAATCAGAAAAAGGAGGGAGGGGGAAACACCCAAACTAAGTGTCCACAGAGTGACATCATTTCAATTCCTGGCACTATCCCAGGAGAGGCACTTGGAAAGGCCCTGTAGAACAATATTGCAGCTTTAGAGAGACAAAAAAATATTAAAGGAACTTGACTGCAACGAGTGATTAACTCTGAGTGACATCAGGCAGTGCTGAGTATCACCAGCCCCTCTGTAAATCAGGTCTGTAACACCTTAGCATACCCTGGGTTTGGGGTACACATTTCCTGCCAAAATATGACATTAGACAGAAAATGAAGCGTGCAGCAGAGACACGGGGCAGGTTAAAGCCAGCCTTTAGGCCAGGCAGTTCCCTGTTGTTGTTGTAGCCTTGCCCTTGTGGATGCTTTGCTGTTCCATGGCTCTGCACTCACCCAAACTTCTGCTTTCTCTTTTTGCACCTGCCCTCCTCAAAATAACATGGAATTCCAGAGGTGCTGGCAGCTGTACCCCACCCTGCCATTCCCTCAGATTTTGTCCTCCCTCTGCAGAGCAGTGAGACACACTTGGAGCCCAGTCTGCTCCAGTGTGGAGGTGACACAGTTTGTAGCACTCACAAGAGAGAGCCACAGGGCAATAAATGAGCATAACTGCAACAGCTCTCATCACTTTGCCTCTCTTTGCTAAGACACACATCCCCTGTACAAGATATTCACATATTACAGAGCATTTAAAGCCAATTCAAGTGCAGTCACTTCAAAATCAGCAAGGTGTCACAGGTAAGAGTTAGTGCCAGTGATTGATGACCAACACAATTTAAAAGAAGATCTAAATCCAGTTATAAAATCTAATCTCTTCAGCAAAAAGCTTTACTTACTGGACCTTGAGGACTGTTCTTGGCACTGGAACCCGGAGTCATAACATCAGATTTATAGTCCTGAAAAGAGGGAAAAAATAGTTAGAATAAAGATAATAGCTGGCACTTTACATATCAGGAATAAAGACCAACATTGAGCACCACTGTGATTAGACTCTGAGGTGCCATTAGTAAAACATTTGATTAGGGAGATTTTCATTGCCATTCATCTTGTGCCTTAGACCCTTTTGACTGAATTACACACTTTTTTGGTTTTACCATAATGATCCCCAAGGAAGCCAGCAGCCTGGTGTCTCTTTTAGAAGGCAGTGGGGTGGGAAGGGCAGGATGATGATAGAGCTGCTGCCTTTCAGAAACTTGGGGGAGAGCTCCATTGCACTTTCCTGAGCCAGGCTGCACATGAAATTTGGGTGACAGCTCCTCAGCCACTCAAAATTCTCTCAGCATCTTATGACAAATGACTCTCTGTTCCATTGGAGGGACCTTAGCTTAGCAACAGCCCTGTAAATGCTGTTCCAAACCCCTGCAGCACAGGCTGTGCAGGAGGCAGGCCCATGGCAATGCTGGCTCACCAGTCTTGTGTCACATCTCCATCTAGGTCCACCCTAAAGCAATGTAAAATCCCTCCTTTTCCACCCCTCAGGAAGCTTCTCCTACAGCCCAGCTGGCATCCCACAAGTCACAAAGCAGTTTGGAGCTTGGTATGAGAATAAACCGAGTACTCTGCTGTTATTGCAGTACAGAAACAAAGGCTTGGAGGGGCTTTGAACAGGTGATAGAAGTGCCACAGTGTCTAAATACAGGTGCAATCAACTCAAGTGCAAGACTCAGGGCAGTAATTAAAACAGTTCTGATTTTAAAAGGAAACGTTAGAAAGAGCACGTTAAATTTTTGCCTCTTCCCTAATGAATACAGCTATTACACTCATATTTGTATTTTGAAAAGGCCTCCCAGGGCTGGCCACCTCTTGTCATGGCATTCCTGTCAATAAAAATCAGGTTTACATAGCAAGCCAAAGTACACAGTTCCCCCTACTGTTTGGGAATTAGAGTCTGATAAGCTGAAATTGAGGCCTGTCTGTCCAAGAAAGCAAAGAGTAACTACTATGAATTTCTTTTCATTATCATCATCAAGTATGTCTCCATATAGAAAGCTTCTAGAGCCTTTATTTATCAGAGATGTGCTATGACCCAGGAGACAGATCATATTTCAGGGAGCTGGTAGTAATTCTCCACTCCTTCACCCTGAGTATCCCCTAGTCTCTGAATTGCATAAATTAGAGCATCCCCTACCCTCCATTCAATTCAGCCATTGCAAACACAGTCTCCTTCATAGGAAGAAGAGACTTTACAAATACCCAACAGACAGACTTTACAAGGTGTAAATAGATGCCAAACTGCCACCAAAATCACCTCCCAGACAAAGCCCTGCAGCCCAATTCCACGTTTCCCACCAAGGATAGCAGTCACTGCTGTCCACTTGAAGAAGCTGTAAACAAAGACCAACAAAAAATGCACCAAGCAAGCCTTGTCTGCTCCAGCCCTGGGTGATTTAATAGTGCCTCCATACCCTTGCCACTGCTGTGCCACTGGGCAGCTGTGCCTCTGCTGCCTTTTCAGGTCTTCTCCAAGTTTGCTCCTGTCACTGCCCTCCCTTCTGCCCCTCCACCTGAGCTGCTCTGTCCCTGCCTGCAAGCAGCCAGTGCAGCAGGATGGATGTGCACATATTTGTAGTCCATGCCCATTCCCTTCCCCTCCCTTCCCAGCAGGCTGCTCTTGTTCCAGAGCTCCTCAGGCTGCACAATTTCCCTGGGATCACAGCTTCCCAGTGCTCAGGAAGGACTGTGGCAATCCAAACGAACCTTTCTGCAGGGCTGCTCCTCCTGGGAAACTCCCTAGGAGAGGCAGGCAGGCAGGCAGACAGCACATTTTGTTTCACACAACTCTTGCAGAAGGCAATGCCCCGAGTTCCAAATAAATATGACATTTGAAGCAGCTATTTTGCAGATTTACTTCTTTTTTCCCCCCCAACCCAGCTAATTTCTAAGCACAGCACAGCTCTGTGAGCCATAACAAATGAACAAACAGCTTTAGGCCAGTGCTGCATGTGGGACACCTCCCTGGGAAACTCGGTGTGCTCCCTATTAATAACTAGCTTACCACCTGTGAAAATCCAGGGACATTGAACCAGAAAATAAAAGCAAAAATAGCAAAACTCCTCCAGTCTAGGTTGTTGCAGGGGACAGAGAATTCCAACAACAATCCAGACTAATCTAAACCTGTTAGCAAGAGCCCAAATCCCTTCTCCTGTAATTCCAAACACTTGGACTGGGATCCCCCAGCCAAGCACCCTTCTCCTCCTCCTCCTGTAATACACAGGCTGAAATCACCATTCAGCAACAGCAGCATTCAGCACTGATAGACAAAGGAGATTAATTCTCATCATGATGATTTTCACATCGAAGACACTTTCCTCTGGACCATTTCTGTATTTACAGCAAACAAGAAATTGGTTTGTGGAGTTGCTTTCGCACTCATTTTCAGGTAATGTGTCATAATAATATCTGGTACATGTTCAGGTTATGCAAAGTATTGTGCCACTGACAAATCATTTAACTACACACTTGTCTTGGAGGCTACAGGCAAATGGAAATTACACCATTTCAACACTGCAGCAGCACAACAAACAAAAACTTTCTCCCTCCTATAGAGCTACACTTCATGTTCCTATCAGTGCCTCCTCCAGGCAATTTCTTTTGGGTCTCTTGTTTCCATTAACATTTGTATTTTGAGGTGATTTCTACTTGGTACTCGAAGGTGGAATTGCAACAACCATTTACAGGCTATTTTATTTTCAGGGCCTGTTACCAAGGGCAGGTGTGCTGTGTCCATGCCAGGCTTTCCAGAAGTTTCTTATGATTCCCATTATATCCATCTGCCCTTAGAGAAATCAAGAAATAGCAATAAAACGCTCCCTAAATTTTATATGAAGCACAGCCTTCTCCCCACCCCTCCAACTGAAAGTTTGGAGTGAATGTCAGCTAACAGACATTACTATCCATTCTTCTGCCTTTAATGGGAAAAATAAATTTTGGTAGTCTTTCTCCAGTGTTAAAAGTCTTAGCTACTCCCTGGGGATAGAAAGAATCAATGCAAGTAAGATCCATATTTTCTTTCTTGGAACACCACTACTTCCAGCAATTTATTTGACTGACTATGCCTTCTATTACCATGTAAATTGTTTCAGGCTGGAGGAAAAAAAAAAGTATTAATCTCCCCTCAGTAAGTCATAAAATAAAGAAATCAATTTCAAGGTCAATTTAGTCTAAATAACACCTGCTGCCCTTTTTGTAACATGCAGACTCCTCTGAAACACTAAGTTGCTGTCTATAAAGGCATCAGTACGTGATGTCTCACATAAATCAGGGTGCTGTATGCTACAGTACAGCTGATTTGCAGGGTACAACTGGGGCTGGCAAAAAAAAAAAGATTCAGAGCAGGTCCCTCCTCATCACACCTCTTCAACATAAGCACGAGGCTTTACAGCAGAAAAAAAAAAAGCCAAGGGAGCCTGGAGTCAGCAGGAGTCTGGTTGTGCAAGGAGTTTGTGCCTTGTAAGGTTTTGGGGACATCCAGGGAGTGCCAGCCCTGTGCTGGGAGCATTTAGATCCACGAAGGGTGGGCAGCCTCAAGCATGAGCTTCAGAGAAGGGGAAAAGAACAAAAAAATAGTAACAAGAAGAAATCTTTCCTTCTGTTGGAAAGCAGAGTGGAATGGCAGACACTGGAAATAGGATAATGGGGTTTTTTTGTCCCTGTCCTGGAATTCAGAAAAGGGAAACAACTTGAAATATTTTCACCTGTTTCTATGGAGGGGAAACTTTTAAGTAGAAATCAATTTCTCTTTCAGTCCAAAACTGTTCAATCTTTCTTTTAAGTACACTTAGTGGGCTCTCATTGTAGGCTAGGACTGCATTTGATGGCTCTAAAAGGGCTGGACATCCCTGCCCTTCTCCTGAAAAGTTTGCCTTGAACTCTGGAACCTTTCTGGGCTGTAACAGAAAAGCTCCAAAGCCCCAGGGTGGCCTGGTCACTGTGTTCCTCCACACCTTTTTTCCCATAAAATGAACACAACTATTTTTCCTTTCCCATGTCCAATTCACAGCAGTGCTGGAACCTTATTAAACACAAAGTTCCTGACAGGTTTTTATTTCTTCCTCTGGGTCCCCCAGCAGAAGACAATCTGAACAATCAATACCCAAGCAGCAGAAGTTCCTGAATTAAGAAAATATTCAGATATTCTGGAAAGGTGACTCCCTATTCCTATAAGACTTCTCTAATGAAAATAAAACAATGTCCTGAAGGCTTCTGAAAGGGCTGAGCATAAGGATGCACAAGGCTGAGCAGACAGCAAATTGAAATCAATTTACAGAAAATGCTCTAACACAGGAACCCTCTAAACCAGGAACAGACTGTGGCTTCCCTCACAGAGACAGAGCACAGCTCTGCTCCAGGATATGGAACCCCCCAGGGTTCTCCAGGCATGCACAGAACAATCTCCATGCACAAACTCACAGCAGCAGAATTCTCTCTCCAAATGGTTGGCAATAGTGGTGTCCAAGGCCTTCCCATCATTTATTGCATGGGTGAATCTGGAATTATTGAGGGCTTTCACTTCTTGTTCTACACAGCACAAATAACTCCCTGCTGTACCCAAAGAGAAAACCAACCCCAACTCTGTCCTTTGGAGCAGGGAGTACACAGCACTATCCTTGTTCCACAATTCATAGGTAGCACTGGAATATGGAGCCATTTTATATATATATATATAAAGGATGTATTCAGCTTTATCTGGAAGACAACATTTCACCAAATAATCAAAATATAATTTAATCAACTCTGATATATTCATATATTTATAGAGTATAATGATTCCCCTATGATGATACCCTAGCAAAAAGGAATGCTGTCCTTTTCCAACAGATAACTCTCAGTGAATCAAAGGTTACATAGAAATAAACTGGAAAATATAAAGTCACATAAAGAAACATTTATTTATTGGATATAAGAAAATATTTCATTTTTTAAATCCATGGTCCTGAATCCTATTTAATGCAAACTTCTCTGTGAAATCCCACTATCACAAGCCAAGGATAATGGCTGCGTGTCAGGAGCTGCCAATATACTGATTCAGTGAGTCAAGAAACAAGGATGAGATTTACTAGGAGTGATAAGCATATTAATGTTATATCATCTAAAATCATACAAATACTCATTTTGCAGTTGAATGTGTCTAATAGCATGAGATTCCACAGCAGAAAAACAAACAGAAGCCTGACTTGGCTGTCCAAGGGCTCAAAAGATTAGAAACACAAGAAAAGAGCAACTTTTTTAAAAAGGGTTTATTTGTTCGAGGTAAAGGAACAGAAACAACCACTAATTTAGATGCACAGCAGAAAGTGCAATGTAAGACACACAAGGAGCTTTTTTTAATGGGAAATTATTTTTTCCATGTGCCAAGAAGAAGCTTCAGAATCCTGAACAATGAAGCCCTGTAAAGAACAGGGAGAGATGTCTCCCAAAGATGAGGAATATAAGCAGGGCAAGAAGAAACTCAGAATATTCCTAACTACTCCTGCTCAACTGAAGGATTATATATTTCCTAAACTTCCAGCAGTCCATGAAGTGGGGAAATTACTGCAGGATCTGCTGTGAAATCAAGGTGAAGAAAAAGACAAAACAAGGGGAGAGTTAAATAAATACTTTCAAAATGTAATCACAAAGGGCACAGATGAGCATGCTGACATTGCCCATTATCTCCAGAGCAGAATTACCTCAGGTTTAGTGAGGCAGGAGATTTCAGTAACCTACAAGTCACTCAGGAACATTTATCTGGGAGTATTAGAAGACAATCTGGAGCAGAATCTGCAGAGCAATGATAATCATCACCCAGGTCTCAGGGCTGGGAGGGTTTGCCCTTGCACTGTGACAGCAGCAAAGTCCCCAGAGATGTCAGGAAATGAGCCCTGCCTGCAGGGAGTGCTGATTGCTACAGCCCCTGTGACACTGCAGCTGAGCTCACATAAGAAATCAGAAGTTTCTGTCTTTGCTAGAAGCTCAGAGAAACCCAGCTGGGCTGTATGTCTACTCCAAACAGCCTGGATAATGTTTCCAATGATTCCTGATTTTCACTGACCGAAGCAGAAAGTGCTGGAAATCTCACAGGAGCATTCTCCCATGGCACCTCATCACCAAAAAACCCCATCAGGAAATGCTTAATTCCCCAAGTAGCCAACGTTTTCATTAAGTGAATTTAAAGGCAAAAGATGAGGCACAGGATATATCCACATTATGTGTTCCCCCAGGCACAGAAATATTTCTTGTGCTGCAGAATTTTCAGTCAATGATTATATTTTAAATTTATTACCTGCCTGGTCACTACTGCAGGATGCTCCTCACAGAAGATACTTTTCATGTGATTCTCTGGCACCAGTTAGAACGAAGCCATGCCTAAATCCAAGCACTAATTCTCTGCTATAGCAATACACCACCCACCTTGCATTGCTACCCCAAAATGCTTAGACATCTATGATCCAGTTTCTAGGGCTGAGACTTCAGAAAATAATCAATATAAGCATATTTGTTCCTGGGAACAATTACATGACTGTGGAGTTCACTTATTTAGAATTGATATCTCTTCTATTATTGTAAAATTAATAAGCATCACATGGAGTCTTTCAGAAAAAAAGATCAGAACATGTCCAGTCCTTGCTATATTACATGCATATAAATCTCCTCTGCAGGGACTGCTGCTAGTCTGACATGACAGAGTCTTGACTCAGAAAATAAATATTTCACTGCTGTGGAGAATTAGCAGTTTTTACAGGCTAAACACTGGCTGCAACCCCTCTGCTTTCAATGCCCTTAGGAAACACAGCTGACTGAGTCTCAGCTCCCCAGTGAACACCCCAGGCCATCATCCAGCTGCCCAAGGCATTCCCATCTTTCCTTCCTGCCACCTGCAGCAGCCTGCCATGGACTCTCCTTCCATGACTTGGAAAGGATAAGAGCTGCTGCAGATGTATATTTGAAATATTACTACATTACACCCTGTGTTTTTTGACAAGTGACCTTCCCTCAGCTCCTCTCAGGGCAGCAATGTGTGCCCTGCCCAGGGCCTGGGGAGCTCCCCCGAGAGTGCTGTAATCCTGGGTTTGCTTTATTCACAGGACAATTTAACATATGCACCACCTGTTATTTGTTAAACATTATAATTCCTGTTCTCTGAATGCCATTTCAATCCACACCTGCAGCTCCAAGCCACCTTCTGCCCTGAGCACTTGCTGGCTTAGCACAGATTCCTTTTGGCATGGATAGAAAAACTACAGTTAAGTATTTCAATTTTCCTTATATACTAGCATTCATGTTATTTTTCAGGAAGGTTGATGAGGCCTGAAATAACAGGACATTTCTTCCTTTTATTGAAGAAATACATATAAATGCAAACAAAAGTGAGGAATCAATTCAAAATCCTAGGATAGCTTTCCAATAAATAAAAGTGAAATGAAAATTCAGTTGCATACAGCTATTACAAGCTCATATAACTCTGCCAAGATAGCACTTCAGCTCCGTGTTTATTTCTGTCAGAATAATATGAGGAATGCTCTATCAGTTGGAACTGGATTACAATAAATAAGATTCCATTTAAGAATAAATGGCTTGAGTCCTGAGGGCAATTTAAAATTTGTATATTTAAGAAAAATAAATCTATATCTCTTGCAAGGAAATAATACTTTGGACAGTGAGTTTATGAAGGGATGCAAGCTATGAAATTACATAGCTGGTGCTAATGTACCACAGTACCTTTAGTCAGCTAAAGAAAAACAGCAGTAAAACAGCAACCAGAGAGAAGGAAGGGAAATGCTCTGAGGAAGTGCTGAAACATGCAGAGAATGGATGCACCAAGAATAGAAATTAAAATCCTTTTATCACTTCCCCATAATCACCTTCCTGCATCTCACACCATCATTCCATGGCATGCTATAGAAATTGGAATAACAGCAGCCAAATGAGTTGTGCCAGGATTTCCAGTGTTTCTGTAGTGCTCTAAGATATTAGAACTTAAAGCAAAAACTTGTGACTGCATTCAAAATGAATGAGGACATCCCTCCATATCCTCTGGGCTGGACCTCTATCTTCTTCCTAAAGATTTCTCCTCAAAAATGCAGAACCCAGAGCCATCATTTGTGTCTAATTCTATGCTCCACAGAGATACTTTGAATTTTGTCACTATTTCAAGACCTCAAATCCCAAATTGGAATTTTCATAGATGCCATGGTTTGACACTGGGCAAACTCCAGGCACCCACGACAGCCACTCACTCAACCCTGCCCTGCCACAGCTGGGCAGAGGAGAGAAAAAATAACAAAGGGTTTGTGAGTTAAAGACCAGGAGAAAACACTCCAAGGGAAAAACAGGCTGGGCTTAGAGGCACAAAGTGAGTTTATACCAACAAAGTCAAGGGAGGATAATGAGAATAAATAAGTCCTTAAAGACATCTTTTCTTCCCCCTCCATCCTTCCCCCCGACAGCACAGGGAGACAGGGCACGGGGGTTTGGTCAATTCATCACCAACATTTTCTTCTGGGGCTCCCACGGGATCACAGCCCCATCCAGGCATCCTTCCACTCTGCTGTGAGGACTCCTGCCACGGGCTGGGGGAGCATCTCTGCATCCCCCGGGATCCCCACGGGCTGGGGGAGCATCTCTGCATCCCCCTGGATCCCCATGATCCATGAGCTCCCTCACCATGGTCTCACCACAGCCTGCAGAGGAATCTCAGCTCTGGCCCCTGGATCATCTCCTGCCCCTCCTTCCCCACTGCCCTTGTTTTTTCCCCTCACATGTTCTCACCTCCTCCTTCTCTTCTCTGGCTGGCATTAAAACTGCACCACCACCTTGGCTTTGATTTCTTCCCAAATCTGTCATCACAGGCATTACCATCATCTCTGACTGGCCCAGCCTTGGCCAGTGCCATGTCCATCTTCAGAGCCATCAGGGTTTGGCTCTGCTGGACATGCTGGGAGCTCCCAGCAGCTTCTCACAGGAGCCACCTCTGTGGCCCCGTGCTACCAAAAACCAGGCCATGCAAAAGCAACACAAGGGAAAAGGTATTTTTGCTAGTGACTTGCTTAAAAGAATCCACCTTTTCTAAGCTGTTTAACTGACATTTCAATACATTAAATGTATTGCTGGTCAACACCAGCAAACTTACAACATCCATGGAACAACAAATTCAGGTCAACAAAAACACTATGGGCCAAATCAAAACTCCAGAAAAACTGAGAATCCTTCCACTGGATCCAGTTTAAATGGCCATAGGGTGGCTTAATCAGACAAAAGCCTAGTTTGCAAAAATTAACTTCTACTTAACTCGAGCATTAGTCAAGAATTTTAAAAGTGAAACAGTTCAGAACCAAATGGATCATCTCTTATTCAAGTGTGCTCCTTTCCCAGGCACCAGCCCTGTGATGGCACAGATGGAGACATTTATTTCTCACTGCCAGTGGCATTTCTTATCAGAAGTGACCAGTATTTGTGCCACTGTACAGAAGTAATTCCTCAAACCAAAGCACAGGCACAGACCCCACCTGTATCTGAGAAATGAAGGGCATGTGCACACAGGATGGAGCCTTGGCTTCCTTTTGGGCAGACAGAGAATCCTCCTGGAATACCAGAGCCAGCATTTCATCTCTAGGAATAGATAACTTCTACTTATGGAATTTAGGCTGTTCTTTACAACTGGATGTGTCCATTTAAAATAAGGGAAGAAAGCCTGGATTTAGGCTTTCTGAAAGTAACCTACATTCCTTGGGCTGCAGCAAAAGGAGCTCTCTGTAATGATTTGTTCCAGTAGAGAGTAGCTCAGTATGCACCAAAACCTCTGAGCAAAGGACAGAGGGTAGATGTACCCTCCTGATAGAAATAAAAATGCCCCCAAACATCCCTGCAGACCAAGGAAATTACAACACAGGTCTTTCCCTGGGGTCCCACCAAAAAGGCAGCAGCAGCCCTCAGAAGGAGGGGAAAACCTGGGAACAGCCTGGACCAAAGAGACCCCAGATCTCTGCATGGCAGCCCAAGGCAGCTCATAACCCAGCCCTGTTAATATTAACAGGCCCCCAAACACAGACACCTTCACCCCTTTATGTCACACCACTGAATCACATCCTAAATAAAGCAGGGAAATCAAACTTCTCCTCAAGCTACAACTTGCAGCTTTAAGTCACAAAAAGCTTTCATTTATTCATGATGAAACTTTCATCTCTGGTTGCTCCCTAAACAGAGCTGGGAGTCAAAACAATTTGTGGCAGTTTTAGTTTGAAGGCATGAAGATGTGCAGTTAGAGCTCTGGATGGCTGCTTGCCAACACAAAATTGTACATGACAGGTGAGAATTCACTTCTGAAATGGACATCAAATTCAAGGAAAGAGATCTCTAATACTTTCAAAACAGACAATTTCCCTAAAAATAGATTTTGAAGAGGATTAAACAATCTGTGAAGAAGCTCACAGGACAGAAGAAGCGTTTTAAACAGTTCCCTCTGGTTTATAGAAGTGACTTAGCAAATTTCTAAGTCATGATTGAAAAGTGCAAGGTGAGAATTTTCAGTTTCCCCTGGTGATGGACTCTGCACTGATAGCCAGCTGTAAGCTGATGTGGTTTCTGTCTCAGCAGTTGCATAACAGCTTCCAGCTTGTGTCCCCTGACACAAGTGACACTGGCTTTTCCTGAGGCTTCCAGCACTGAAATCCTGCAGCACAGGCAGCTCCAGAATTCCCTGGGTCATTGTGCCCAGCAGACATCCCAGGCTCCAGATACAAACTAGTCCTGACTGAAGAGTATGCTTAACCCTTGGATATTTCAGAATCCACTGCTGCAAGACAAAAGCTTTCCAAGTTTGTGTCCATCATCACACATTCCTCTGAAATGACAAGACTGCATTTTTTGAGAGAGAGAGAGGGAGGAAGCATTGATTTCACCAGAGGTGGATTTGCAAATGAAATGATACAGAGCTGCTCACTTCAACATTTACTTGGCTTTAACAAACCAAACTGAATACAGCCAGTGCATTACTGCCAACACATTCAGCATGGGAACAGGGCAAGGGAAAGGAACATCAGCCCCAGCTCACAGCAGCCAGTCTGCACAGAGCTGAGCATTCCCACCCCAGAGCTCATGCACAGCTTCTGACAGCACAAGTCGAGCTGCAGGCTCTGATCAGGAGAAGAGGCTGAGTTTTTGTTTCAAATCAACTTGGGCTATGCTGTGGGCTCTGTTCTACCTAGGATTGAAATTCTGCATTGGGCAGGACAACACTGCAACTTCAGTCACTGCAAACCTCTGTGCTTCTGCACAGGGAACAGCTGAAACTCGAACAGTTGCTGATCTAGGTTAACTATGTTTTATATGTCCTGTTGCTTGTCCAAATGTCCCCCCACCCACAGCAGGTACATTCCAGCAGCCAGCACTGGCTCCTGGTGTTCTGTTTCCAACACAGAACCAGCTCCCTGGTTATTTACTAAAGCTGAATTTACATGGGAAGTTGCTCTACCTGGGACCTGCTCTGTTATCTGAGGCTTACTGATTCTTCAATTAGAGTCACTTGATTATTAATCAGATGGCATCTAGTTAAAAAATAACCACAACAGGATTAGAGCTCACCATTTGTAGGAGTACTGGCTGTGCCTGTCAAAAGGATACACAGTAAAATGAATACAGAGCCAAAAATTAATGTCCCAAAGGAAACTACTTTCTTGACACGTAATGAAGCGTGTATTAACAACAGTCAGCTTGTAAATAACATTTCTGTAATAAAGGGTGACTTTTTCTTACTGCATGTCCAGAGGAACAGTGGATTTTGGCATGTTTCATGTTTTGGCTTTCACTCTTTCACTCCTCAGGCACTGAGGAAGCAATGGAAAAGAGATTATGGTCTTAAAGGAAAAGAATCCTGCATGCAGATTGTGGGGCTTGATAGCAGAAGCCATAATACCCCTTTATATTCAGAAAAGTACTGATAAGCACTGCAACTCCGAGAGCCAATGTTCACAGTGCAGCTGCCTGAAGGTGTAAACATGAATTTAAGGCTAAGCCTATGTTACATTTTCAGTCTTTAATCACCTGTGCAGAGAGCAGCTCCATCTTCCCAGCTCTGCTCTCACTGCAGGCAAGGCTGGGAGATCAGAATCCTCCCCACTCTGCCTGCATGGCTGGGGGAGGAGGGGGAACGAGGGACAGATAAAACCTGCAGAACAGGACTAACAAACACCAAAATACTGCCCAGAGCAGTGCTGGCAGCTCCCTCTTCCCCCAGGTGCATACAACATGGAACACTGAGAGCCAGACATTGATCAGAGCTCTTCTATCCTTATTTTTAAGTCCCTAGAGCCCTTTCCATGCCCTTAGTCATGGAATTGACAATCACTATGAAAATTGAGAAGCTTTTTGGGGTTTTTCTGATTCACAACTAATATTTTCAGGGTGAAAATTTGTTGTTTAAACAGCCCATGTTGATATCTCTGAAATTGCTTGACGATACAACATACACATTTTACAAAAACTCATTAGAGCAGCAATCCAAAGCATTAAGAAGACTTCTATAAACACTGAGGTTTTCCTCCATGCAAATTAGACAAAATCTCAGGCAAGGCCCAGTCTAAGAGTTTTTAAGAGTCAAACCTTGGCTTCAGTGTAATTCCATCATTCCCCCTGAATCTCTCTTTTTTAAACAGCAGCTATGCTTAAGCCTGGAAACAGTGAGAAATGAATCTTCCTCCCAGAACATTTTGTGTTTTCTTGCCAAGTCATCCTGTGAATGTGCTTAACTACAACTTACAAGTCAATTGTTGTGGTGGCTCCATCTGACACCCATCAGTCCTGCCCTGCCCACAGACCAGGCAAGCTGCCTGCAAAATGCCTTGTCAGTCTTTCAGGCACTGCCTTAACCAAACACAAATGGACTAAGAGCAATGCCAAGCTGTCACTCTACATTTATCAACAAAAGGGAATAATTTTTAGGAAAATAATAAGCTCTCCTCACAGTACTAACGCTAAATGACCTGAAAAACTTTCCTAAGGGACTGAAGCCACAGAACAAAGTTTCATTTCATCTTCGTAGATCTGACAGCTCAATTTCCCAAGTTCCCAGGGACCTTCAGCAGTGCTAAACAGAGGCAGTAACAAATGTCAGTGTTTACTCTGAGATCTCTTTGTTAAAGCTCTCTGTACTCAGCAGTCTTTAATAACCCTCTTTAGGCATAGGCAGAGCATGTTCTGCATAAAGCAATCAGGAGTGACTCAGCACAGTGTGTCTGTGAGAGCCTAACAAGATGGAATTGCAGTATTTAACTAACACAAATAATCATGTTCCCTATCAAGACCCTTCCCCTATCCTGGTAGGGAAATCAGCTTTTTTTTGAAGCACCACAACCCCCGTGCTTTGCTTTTGTTTTGCCCCCAGCAGTCCCACATTGTCCTGGCTCACACCTGGGGATGAGGTGCAGGAACCACCCCAGAGCATTCCCAGCTCTGGGAGTGCAGGGAGGGAGCCAGGAACGCCACAGCTGCTGCCAGGGCAGCTGGCATTTCAGCAGCACCGAGAGCTGATGTGACAGGAGTGTGCTCACTGTCAGCAAGATCAGTCTCATTACCCAGCCCAGGGCAGGCTCCCGATCCAAGAGGTGCTCCAGGATAATTACAGAGCTGTCCTGGTGATTGCAGCCAGCCTGCTACAAAAGCCACAACAACTTTTTCCTCATCATTGTCCAAGGTTTTCAAAAGCTGGCTCTACATTACAGATGCTAAGGAGGTAAACAGCAGTGCAATTGGCAACAGGAGTTTCCTGCACCTAGCTTACAATTAGAGCTTTTCTTTTTTAATTAGAAGGCAAACCAACCTCGAATTTCCAGAACAAGACTTATCTGAGCTGACTTGACTTTCATTATTTAATGAAAATAAGTAACCAGGAAAATATCTAGGGGCTTTACTGCCATTTAAAACAATGTTTTTGATAAAGTGTTTTCCTTTGATAGTACATTTTACTAAGAACTTTTTCTGAACACTACAACAAGAGAAAGAAACAGGATCAAAGAAAATAAAATAGGAGCCAGAAGAATAAGACAGTTAATTAACTTTAAAAAAACAGGATATACAACTCATTCCTTAGGGCCATCCATCTAACCTGGTCTTAAAGGCCTTCAGTTATGAAAACTCCACTTTCCCCAAGTCATTTATTCCATTTCTTTTAGAAAGCTTTTCTTAATGCCAATCTCCATCTCTTTTGCTACAATTTAAGCCCATTACCATTTGCTCTTTTCCCCGTGGATCTGCATTATCATCATTACCTGAGTCTCTGCAGCAACTTTTCCTGCATCTAAAGCCTGCCAGTACAGCTTCAGAGGCTTTCCTGTTCCTTAATCTCAGCAACCCCGACTTTTCCAGCCTTAACTCACATACAATAACACAATGAATAAAAGTCACTATTTTACATAAGTTTGGGCAGACAATGCATGACAAGAATTGAAGGTGAGGCTGAATGTGAAAGGTCTTGAATTTTTCAACAATTTTGGAAAGTGGCACCTGAATCATTAATATTCATAGACAGAGATGCACACGTATTTACAGACTTCTTTGTTTATGGGTTGTTTTAGCATTGGTAGATCAAGCCTCAAAGGATTCCCATGCCCATTTATATCTAACCACATGCACACCTAGGCAAGCCAGCTCTCAGGGCTGGAGAATTGTTCCTGAGAGCAATTGGTCATTTCAAAACTCCCAAAGATGAGCTTTATTCAGCTTTCAGGAGCTGGTTATTTAATTGAAGCCTGGACAGCACAACCACAGATGGCAGCTTTTGGCTCCAGCACCAAACTCCCAGTTGCAGCTCCCTTCAGATGCAGAGTTTTCAGCTGGCCCATAAAACCAGAGACAGCTGCAAAATTTAGAATCTGGTCAGTCTTTCAGATTATCAGCTCCCAGTGTAGTCTGTTACTCCCAGCCCTGTGCCTGGAGATCCTGGATGTGTCCTGCATCCAGGACCTCTGAGCCACAGGGATTCTCTGAGTGAAGGGCACAGGAAAACACTTCTTGCATGTTCCAATGTCAAGTTCCTCATTCCCACTCCACTCTAGGAACTCTGTTCCACTCTTAGCAAATAAGCACTGCTGCTGATACAGATGGAAATGCACTCACACCACTGCAGACGGGGTTTATTTGTAGAAATCTCTCTCTAAACATAATTAACAACTAATGGCAGCAAAGAGCAAACACATTATTTGTCCTTTTTTTTTTTCACTTTGAACCCAGAAATAGCAACGCAGCAGGAGAAATACTTGAGTCAAATGAGCTAATGAGGAGACTATTCCTGTATAATGAGATCCAGAGAAGTCTGCACTTGCCTTACTTGTTCTATTCATAGCATCTGCAGTTTTTACTCTGCTATTTGGACTCCACACACACCTAATCTTTATATACCAACACGACTATTCTTAAAGTTTTATCTGTGGAAGAGCAGCAGATGTTAAACACTGGGCTGGCAATGACATGACATTTATCCCTTCTAAAGCCTGGTCACCTTTGCAAGGCTGAAGGAATAACCAGAGTCACTGGAGATTTAGAACATGGAAAAGAACTCATAGAACTAAAATGAAATATATTGCAAAATATGGATTGGTTTCCTAATGAAATCTTTTTCAGTCCAACAAAATTAGATGTCTTCTGTAGCCCCTTCTTACAGGTTTTTTTGTCAAACATCTTTTAATTTTTATGTTCATTAGTAGCACAGTTTGAGAAAAACAAAATGTCCTTGACGTTATCCATGCCATAACAAAGAAAAATATTTTGTTGCACGATGAATACTTTTACCTATTTAATCATTATCTTTATAAATCAAGGAGAAGATTTCTCTGGTTGGAAGTGAAAGCCAGACATTTCTCCTGCTCAGGTTCTTCTGAGGCAGCAGGTGCTGAAGTGAAGCTGTGCCAGGAAGGCTGAGCAGCAGCAAAGTCACCTGAAGACTGGCTGAGCTCCCCTGGTACAGCAGCAGTGCCCAGGAGCCTGGGACTCAGGAACCTGAGCTCCGTGTGCTTGGCAAGGATCCTGGCCTTGGATCATGTCAGCACAAAGGGAAGCAGACAGCAGGTAGAATAATGAGCTGGGGAAAACAATAGAGAGACTAAATCTGGTAAAACAAGCATCTGCCAGGGCACAGCAGCTGCCCAGCCACACCAGGAGTGCTGCCAGTGTCACAGCAGAGTTCAGCTCTCACATGGTGCTCACTGATCGTTTCTTTAGAAAATAAAATAAAACAGTTCTCCTGTCTTACAAAAGGAAGAATAAAGTAATACACAGTTTCAGAAAATACAGACATGAGATATGAGACCCATTTAATGATTTATGTGGTAAGAGATAAAGACCTGTAGCTGAAGAGGAAAAACTCCTAAGCATGGGAAAATGTTCTTGAAAGGCAGCACTCACATTCCTGGGCACTTACCTGCATGGACCAGGCTTTATTAAATGGATCAGGGCCCTCAGGTCACAGTGACCCTTATATTTAACATGGATTGTCTCACAGAAGTTCAGGCTGAGTGGTGGAAGAGAAGCCCAACTCCTGAGAATGGGAAGGGGTACTAGGGACAGATGCCTCTCTTCCAGCCCCAGCTGGGCAGGATGGGATCATTCAACTGCTTTGGAAGGCACAGAAGCTGACAGCTGCACATCTGCTGTGGGACAGGAGACAGGCAGGCTGGGGCTGGAGCCCTGCAGCTCAGCTCTGTGCTCCTGCAGGACCTGCACTGCAGCCAGGGTGTGTGTGCCCGTGGCTCCAGGGCAGAGGGGCCAGCAGCCTGGGACACACACAGCACCCGAGGGACAACGGCCACAGGCACAAAAACGCTACTAATAATAGCTAGGGCACCTAAACTGACAAAAAAAAGTGAAATTATTAGAAATCTCATAGGAATTTGGGGTGAATGCAAACCTCCCTGCCTTCCTGGATGAAGAATCTCGGGATATTTCACTCCTAGTTTAACAGGGGCTGCATCAACCGACCGTGCTCACCTTCCCCTGCCTGGGCAGGGCTTTACTGATCCTTGGCTGGGACACACAACTTCTGTGCCAAGACAATGTAAAGAAACCAACATCTAAGTCATGTTCAAAGAGCCACACCTGCCTTTTTCCCCTTTTGATTAAAGAAAGTTTCATTTCACCTGACTTCTTCAATTCCCAAACTGCAGGGTGCCATGCTGCTGCATACCATGCATCATAAATAGATTATTCATTCCTACTCATACTCTGCTCCTTAAATGGCATCTGCAGCTCGCCAGGCTGACTGTAAATGGAGCTCCTTAGGAACAATTAGGTCTTCTAGAAATATTTAGGACCTTTTAAAATCTTTGTTATTTAGCTTCTGATAGATTTTATGGTCCTGATGGAACTATCAGGTAAATAGGTCTTTAGAATTATCATTATTCAACCACACATTAGTGGTTCCTAATGACTGCAAAGATGCTGTTCCACTCCACTGAGTAGGCTCTTGTGGCATATTGATATGCACAGGAAAATGCATGCAAATATCAGTGTATTTACCTATTTTGATTGTTGACTGCTTGCAGAGTTAAAAGAGACCATTTAACACATTTCCTAAAATAATTACAAAGGCATAATTAGGGCAAGTTCAAGAGTAACCATTTTTAAATGAGCACATTAAGTAATTTTTTTCCACTGTCCCAAAACCTTTTACTAAATCTGAGCAGTACTTTTACAAATAGGTAAAAGCTATATTCCCTTTTTCTTTGTCATAGCCTAGCAACAGGACACAAAATTCCTTCTGAACTACAACTAATTAGGACATCAATTCTATTTTTACAGACATTTGGGCAGCCTGGTTTCAGCTGATCCATGGGAGCACACAGACAGCCCAAACAGAAGCGATTGCTGCATGTCCTCAGCACAAATAAATGAAGTCAGAAGAAACGACAAGTTGCTCAGATTAAAAGCAAACTACAGCTTTACCTTGCTCCCAGAGTGATTGAATAAAACGTATCCTAAAGAAAAGAGAGAGAAATTTAATTTTTCCATGGCAGTAATGTATTTTTCTCTGGCATGTGCTCCATGTCGACCACACTCACAGGAAGCCACTGAAGAGCTCTCAGGAAGACAAACACTGAGAGCTGATGAGGAATTGCACAGCCTGCCATCAAATGTTGGTTTGAATTCCAGTGCTACCAGTGTAGGGAGAGGTGCAGGAAAAGGTCGATAACACAAAAAATAATCATCTCATGGACAGTAATTAGTGTATTAGGCAAATCCTGTGTTCAATCATTTTCCCAAGTCAATAACTGCCCAACTCTGCCCAAAGTCACAATGCAGAGGTTCAGCCTGCATTTGGAACAGATGGCATTGCCAATTATTTGCCTGCAGTGACAATGGCTGCACAGACAGGCCACAAAGTCAAAGCAATGCACATTTCTGGTTCTGCCATTAACCATCAATCACTCTGCAGTCTGACCTGTGGAAATACCACCATTCTATTTTGTAAGGTGCTTAATAGCCAAAAAAAATTGACTATAAAAATATGTATATGTGGAGAATATTTCATAAGATATATACATTTGTAGTTGTAAATATTATATAATACATAGCTGATATTTCCATTAATATTTTTTCCATAATTGCATATTCTTTATGGAGTAATAGAGACTACAACTATATAAAGGCAGAATATACTTTTGTACAGTAGAGACCAAAACTCAAGATGCACGGTTTGTTCAAATGGAACACTGAAACACTTTTAGGAAGCCTCCCTGCACTTTTTCCCAGAATGAACTCTAAATCCAAGAGTCCTTTCCAACCAGATCTAATTGTAACTCACTGTACTGCAGCTGCACTCAAAACATCTTGACATTTCTCAAAGATCCTGTAGGCAAAATTCTATGGCCCAATCATCACAGAACTCCCACCCTGTAACTGAAAGCTGATCCATGAAGTTTGGTAAACTGGAGGATTTGGCACTCAAGTGATTAATAAAGATATCAGGAGGACACATGGAACTTTTAGCACTCACTGTCCTGCTTATTGATGGGTGAAGCTAGAGAGACCCTGCAGCAGAATTATCCTTATATGATCTCAATCTGTTTTCCATTGATTTTTCTTACACAGCAGTAAGTTTTGATTAACTTTGGAAGCAGCAATGACTACTTCAAAATGCCTGGAATTGATCAGACATAAGGATTTCCTGTTAAGTAGAAATTTAAAAAAATATTTCGTCCAATATCACAATTAAGAAATGCCTTTCTCTTTGCAAAAGTATAAATGAAAAGGCTGCCACGTTCCTATGGCCATTTTGTTGACTTGGAAAGTCATTAGGACATCTCCCAAGAAGGTGAATTAATCACAGGAAGAAGTTTTTGAATTAACCACAGGGAGAAGTTTTTCCAGGTTAACACAGCACAGCACTAGGAATCCTTTGGTGACTGCACAGCTCAGCTTGTTACAGGTACCAGAAGACACCACACTTCCAGGAACTGAAAATATAAAATACTTGCAATAACCCAACACACCAAGGTAAACACTCTTGTAAGCAAAGCTTTTGAAATAAAAGCTTCCAGGGTAGCAGTTGAACATTTCAGTGCTGTGTTATTGCTATTGACAACCATCTGCAAAAAGCTTTGTTAGGTCTGATACATATGTGGGTTTGGATTCTAGAATTGCCTTCTGCTTTAACTCACCTCCTTCATGAATTTTCCACAGCTGGAAGTACAGTGGACTCCCTCCTAAAACTTCCCCCCTTGTAAAGGGAGCAAACAAAGAGCAGATTTGTTTTCCTCAAGGTTTTGCTGACACCCTCTGAAATGTGCAGTTCTGTGATAACAATTCTCTTCTACTTTTCAGATATAGATCTAAACTGACAGTGCAACATGCCAGCATCAGCACATCAGTGTAGCTGCTTGAGTCATTAACTGTTCCTAAGCTCTGTACAGTGAGTTCATCACACAAGCTCTTCTCAAGGCAAGTTTTACATTTGCATTCCTGTACTCTGATAGGAAAGTAATAAATAGACTGGATGTCACCCCCATGCAGTTCAACTTCCAGAACACCTTCACTTTCCCCAGTGGCTCTCTAAAATGACATTTTCCTCCTCCAGCTTGATGGGAAGTACAAGTTAGGGATTTTTTTCCAGACACACTTGTTCAATTCTCTGATGCTACATCCCAGATCATTGTAACACACAATTTCCTCTATCTCCTCAGCATTTCATATTTTAAAGCATTACAATCTCTCTTCCATAATGTTATCTCAAAATAACAACATCAGGCTGGTAGAAAAATCCACTGCAGGAATTTCACACCATTTCAAAGCAGCCAACAGGGAATCTCCCACAGGAATGCACTCTGGGTAGTGAATGATATGTATCTGGAGAGAAATATTGTGGAATCGATGCTAGAGATCAATCACTTTACAGAAATACAGTCATTTGGGACAGTCTCTTTTCCAGGGCAGAAAGAAACTCTGCTGGAAAACCACTTTGTGCACAATGTACATTCGTATGCAGAAGTTCATTTATAATACATCTCAGGAGATGCTGCAGCTTGCACACAGTTATTTAAATAGTTTGGGGACTTTGCAAGAGAGATTTACTCTCACTCTCCACACATTTTATTATGGAAGGTTTATCATCAATATTAAAGTTTAATTCCCCCAAAGCAGTGCATTAATACATTCATAAGCTTTAATACCTAGAGCTTTGTGCCCACCTTCATCATATATTGAACACAATTGTCAGACACCAGTTCCATACTTTGCCGTCCTTCTTTTTCATTTTAAAGGGATTTCAGAAATATTTCAAAAGCACAGGGTCATTTCGATGCACTACATTTTGCCTAATTTTAAATGTCTGCCATGCAGAAAATTGAGTTTTGTGGTTTTCAGAGTAAAAACAAAGACTGCAGACCCCCGGCTCTCACAGCTCATTCTTTTCAAGCAGTTTTGCTAATCTCATATGGACCTTGTGCTACATTTATTATTTATTGCTTGCCCCTAAATCCTGCTCTCAAGTTCACCCATAATCATTTGGGTTTTACGCCCTTTCAATATTTAAAAGTCATCTTTTGCTTTGTGTAATAAACTTAACACTGGGAGTCGTTTCCCATTAAAGATCCATTCACTATTCCAAATCCTGCCACTCCTTCCAGAGGCCAGAGCCTGTCCTGAGGCTGTCCTGTGCTTCTCCTGCATTCTCAGCTATTGCAAGAGAAAGTCCTGGCTCTTATTAAACAGCTAATTAGCATGATGGCACATGAAACCATTTTTCCTTTTGTGATCTGAGCACAGAGGAAAGTGGCAACCAAGAACAGCCAACACACAGAAGGGGCAAGGAAGGACATTAAAAATAAAAGAGGAAACTAATTTAATTGCAATGAAAGAAAGCAAACAGCAGACTTAGTACAGGAGGAAAGATAAAAGTCCTCTCAGAGGCATTGTCATTTGTCAGAATTGCTGCTGCTCCTTCCTGACACCATGGCACACACAGGGAAAAAAAAAAGGGGAATTCAGAGATCATCAGGAGATCTTCAAAATTGGCTTTTGGTGTCTGAGACAGTACACACCAAGAACCAACACAGCCACAAGCCCCCCAACTGCCTAGGAGTGAAACCTGAATTCAATATGTAATTTAATTTGGCTTCTGCTGCCTGTAATTGCTTCCATCCTCAAGAACAGCTGGCAGGCACCAAGACAAAATGCACACTCAGGACAGCAGGAGGGAGGGCTTTAATTAATTTTTTAAATCGTTGTATTTTATTTAGCTTTTGCTGCCATCTACAGTAATCATCACAAATCTGCACAAGGACCAGGTACAGCACCAAAGCAGCAAAATAAACCTTCAGCACAGTAACAAGCTGGGCTAGACACACACCAGGGGACTTCCACTGTCACTGCAAGATCTAATAAACCTGCTTTGCAGATAAACTTTCTGCCTCAGCTGGGGCCCAAAAATTCATTTACAGCTATTTGTCAGCTCTATAAATGAATTAACTCATCCACATAGCTCCCAGACACAAGCACAGACTTCCTGAGTCTGTGTGCACCAACGAGGCAGCAGTGCTGGCTACAGACTGATCAAAGTTTTAATTTCTCTCTATGAGATTGGAACACTGACTGGCTCAATTCGCTGTCTAATTTTTCCATATGGCCACACCATAAAAATGTGGACACCATAAGGCGTCAGTTTGCTAATTTGCTCCCAAAGAGCTTTGTGTAACCAAAATATTTTTCACTTGTTATCTTAATTAATGGAATTTTTCCCGTTCCAGAGTAATGCTGCACTTCCTCAGAAAGCTGTCCATCTCATAAAGCCTGTCTGTGGCACAAAGCAAGGTGCCCAGGGACACTGGAAATGTTAGCAGGAGGAGACAAAACTCTAAAGAATGCAGCATCTGCTTTGATGCAATTTTAACTAATAATTAAGTCGTTTGAAGACATTACACCTCAGAGCCTGCCTTACCTTTTCAGTAACTAATGCCTGATTTCCAGTTCCAGGGTCTTATCAGTGGTCCCACTGTGATTTTCATCTCAGCTTTGTCAGTGCTATGTAACAGCATCTGAACCAGCACAAATCCCAAAATCCAATTTCTAAATAGATTTATTCTAATCCTTTTTTATTTTATTTATTTTTTCCTCCTGTGACTTGTGATTTTTCTTTTGGGGAATTTTTGCTTTTCCAACAGTCTGCAGAGTCCTGCTGCCTCCTGCATTAGGGCACTTTGAATAATTCTGAGCCTTGGCTGGCTCTGTGAGGAGTAACACACACTGCTGCATTCTCAGCTGTACAGCCCATTCAGGGATGGGGTCTAATTCCACTTTACACCATTCTTACTCCACTGAGTAAGACCAGCTTTAAACTCAGAGTTATCACGGGAGTGGAGAGCACGATTATCACCTTGTCAGAGTTGTCTACTGAGTATCTTTGAAATCCAGTGCTCTCAGATAAACCTAAAAAAAAAAGATTCCCAAGGCAAGACACTACTGGGAAACCAATTTTCTTCACTTTTTCAACTCTTTGGCAAAGATTCAATCTTATCTAGTATGAGCACAGAAAATATTTCGGAGGATTCAACAAAGCCAACTTAACCTTTTTTTATTCATTATTTTCATAACTCTGTGTTGGGTACTTAATTATTCAGGTATTTTAGAAGGATAAAGTATGAACATCTTTGTTGATTTAAATTTCTGCCATAGCACAATCTACTGAATAAATGCCCTTAGCTGCTGGGTGGTAAAACCCAGTTGAAGATAAAATCTTCTGAACATGAACAAAACTTGGTGTTAAACCAAACATCTCTTTTCTAACTACATTTTAGTACACATGGAGACCATTAACTACAGGAGATTTTGAACAAAAGGGGAACTTGGACTGTTTTTTGTGGTGTTTTTTCTTTATTTCTGACTGCCAGAAACCACAGCAACCTCAGGTGTGGTTTCTCCTACTTCGTGATTCAGGGAAGGACAGGTGTTCACACCAGTGCTAAAACCCAGACCAGTTTCAGAGTTCCATTTTAACCTTTCCTTCTTTCAGCATCACTAAAATGCCTTCAACAACTGTTAACAAAGGTCTTGCATGCCAGCAATCAGAGATATTACAAATGTAAAAAGGCCCATGATATATTTTCTCTTCTTTTTATATAAGGCAACATATAAAGCCAATAAAGAGAAAATAAACCTAAAAAGAAAGTCTCAAAGTACGTGTTCTGGAGATCAAAGAAGTGAATTCTTGACTACACAAAATGCCATCAAATTAATTCCTCCAGGATTAGGATTATGCCAACACTTCTACTTTGCATAAAACATGCACTCTGAATTTTTTGCACAACTGCTCAAATAATCAAGTCAAATAATCCCAGAGCTGGTGCTGAAGTGCTTTTCCCTACTTGTTATGCACATGGCATCCACGAGGGCACAGGCTGCCCTCAAGCCAAGGAGCTGTGCTGCCAACAGCTTGCTACAGCTCAGACATGAAACCTTCTAACCCAGCAGACAAGCTCTGCTCAAATAAGCTTCTTACAGACAACTTATAAGAGGTTTTGTTTTTTTTTTTCCTTTGGTTTTAATTCAGTGAAGTTTTATTAATAGAGCTGAAATCTGTAGGCTGAAAAACCCATGCAATAAATACATTAAAGCTGTTTAGGGTCTGATCTGTTTGCACAGTTTTGCCTCTGCATATTTTAGGGCCAGTTTATCTATTTATTTAAGAGTCCCATCATTAAACTGTAACATGAACTAGGGCAAAAGCTCCAACCCCAAAAAAAAAAGTTTACATTGTACAACAGTTATTCTATGTCAGTCTGTGAACACAGTGGGAAACAAGTTTCACCAAATTAGATTTGAAAGCCAACATTAATACTTTTAGAAAACCACTGAGGACATCTGCAGTCAAAAGGACAGGCAAAACTTCTGTCCAAACCATTTCTAAACACTCATCATTCTGCATGGTGAACTATTTCCCAATTTAAAAAATGGTTCTTAAAAGTCAAGTGAGAAATTGGTATGAATGAAAGGTATGAATAGCTTACAGTTTTAATAATTATTTTTTAAATGCAGCATTATTTCACAACTGCATTAATAGGGTGAGGTGGGCAGATTTCTTTGTTACACAAGTGTCCTCTGTAGCTGGTTGTGGTCATAATTAATACCATTAATTGAAGCAGGAATTGTACTGCTGACAGCAAAACAAAGTTGTTATCTTCAAAAGTTCAAAACCTTGCCTTTATTCCCTTTGGTTTTTTTTTATAAAGTAGCAATTCCTGCTGAACCCAAATATCAATGCTCAGAGGAATTCACATTCTGTGCACTCTATAAGGCACTGAGCTTTGCTCCACTTACAACCTCCAGTCATAAAAGTGCTCAACATTTCAGATTTGAAATAACATGAGAATAGCAGGCATCCTTAGCAGCCACTGCTTGATCCTGAAACACAGGGGGGTGGGAGTGAGGAGTGCCACACTCCCCCTTGGCTGACAAATGTTCCCAAGGAGCTGCAGCTCCGTGCTCAGTGCAGCACGTGGGGAAAGCCAGGAGAGCACAGAAATCCTTCAGCCACCCCAGCATTGCTATCATTGCCTGGGAAATCAGACATGAGGTGTATCAGAGTGCCAGTCTCCACTGCCAAGGGCTTGGGGGGCTTTAATCCCTCACCCACATCATTAAAACTCAAACACAGATAGGCAGCAAGGAGCTATAACCAAACTTGCACATTTGGGGAAAACCACATATCTCAGACCAAGCACATCAGATTATCCATACAGCAGGCCCAAAGGAATTATTATGAATTTCAAGAGATAAAGCTTCTGATTGAACGTGGGTTAAAAAGGAGCACAAGATATGAAAAACACTGAAGTTTTATATGAAATGTGTTTAAATATCCTTCTCTTCTCCAGAGTGCATTCAGGTCTAGGAGCAGAGAATTCACACCTTCCATGGGATTAAGCCTGGTCTAGGTCAGACTGGGGACCAAACCAGAATTCCCTAAGAACTTTTCAGTGCTCAGAAGCTCCCACTGAGCTTCAGGCTTCAGTCTAAAGGAAAAACACCCCAGAAGGTACTGGAGCAGCTGTGGGAATGGCCTGAAGCAACATAGCTGGAATAAGCACAGTGGGAAGAATGATTTATGGATAATAAATTAAATAATTTGTATAAATCCTGGAGATAAAGAGTTGAACAGAAAGGCTGAAGAGAAAATTCACTTCAAATTCAAAGGCCCTTTAGTCCTGGGGTGAATTTTCAGTTAGTCCAGCAGCCACAAGGTTGGACTCACAAGGAATCACCAAGTGGAGGCAGGAGTAAAATGAAGAGAAACTGCTGCAGAGGCTTCCCTGCTCCCACAAACAGGCACAATGTCCAGTCAGATTCCCCCAAAGTCACCTGCAGAGCACATTTGGGTACATCCCTTGTGCACACACACCTGTCCACCTGCCTCTCGTGTCTGCAGGCCCTGGTGTGTGACCAGAGCACCCCAAAATCCCTCCACAGCAACAAACAGCACAGACATTTATTAAACCACGGGCAAAGCAGAGGCTCTTTTATCCTGACTCACAATTATTTCTGAGAGGGAAGCTGCACCCAGGTTTGTCAGCCATAGGAGGCTGGAAGAGCAAAGGGCAAGGCCAGCTTCCCCTGGGGAAACAGCCACAGATCCAAGGGCTTTGTCACCAGCTCTGTCCTGGGCTGTCCCTGGACAGAGCACAGCCCACCAGACCCAAGCCAGGGATTCCATCTGCCTGCCATTGCAATGTCACTGAAATGATCACCTGCACTGGACCCAAGCACGAAGGTGCTGATGGGCTCTGTCCTTTTCCACTACAAACAACTGAATTAGCTCTAATAGAACATCTCAAATAGCTGCTTTTACCCTGGCTTGAAAGAGATGATGCAGAACAGGCCTATGATTAACTTTTCCATTTCAGATGCAATACTTAAATCAGAAAGCTTGTCTGATACTGCTGAGAGCAGGGAGACAGCAATTTTCCTTTCTGTATCATGCCCTGACAATGAGCTGACACTATTTTAAAAGTACTGAGCAATTTGAAAGGTTCCTGATAGCAGAGGTTTAAATGTACTTTGCAAGCTGAAATGGGCTCAGCTTTTGCACTCCCTTGAAGTAAAAGAAAAGAAAAAAACAAACAAGCCAAAAGGACCAACAGAAAATTATTACATCCTTTATAATTACAAATGTGCTCATCTGGGGCAAGGGTTGAGGCCATGCCTTGGGAGCTACAGAAATGTCAGTCATTGATCATTAAATAATCATATTGACAGAGCACATTTTTAGGTGTGTTTTGCAAGTAAATCTGACTACAAAGCATGACACAAGCAAGAAACGTCTTCTTCATCTCCAGCTGCAGTGTGGGGAGCAGGGGAACTGCTCCAGCCATTTCTTTACACCAGAAGTTCATTACAATCAAAAGCCAAAACAGGTCATAAAAGATTAGGAAGAGTTACAAGGACATTCACAGGAAAAAGCAGTGATTTTATAGCTAGCCTTATCACACTAGCCCAAACCCACTCCATAGCCTGCTTTCCTGTCTACTCTTTTCTCCCAGCTACAAGTGAGATTGGTGATTAATTTCATTTTTGTGGCAGCAGCAAAAATCCGAGTGCAATACAGACAGAAGGAGGGGCCAAAGCGGGACAAAGAGTGGGGAAATAACAAAGATACTGAAACTGTATTCTTCAGTAATGTTACATCTTATATTAGACAGGATCTCAGATGGGAAGAAAGAAATTTTGAGGCATTAAACTTTAACAACAGAACCGGGCACGTTGCTGTATCAACTGTGAGCTAACCCTCACAGGAGAGAAAGGCAACTTGTACTGTTCAATTCTCCAGATATTGTCATTCACATTCTGCATTCTCATTCCATTTACCTGTCAGGTGTATACATTAAACACGTCCCAGTAACATCCATCAATGCCAAGACAAAAACCGAGATAAAAATCTTCCAATGTCCCTTTCACCTGAGAGAAATTGCTGTTTAAAATCCATGTATGGAGCCTCCTGCTGCCTCCTGCCTCCCTCCCTGAGGCTGCAGCTGCTACAGGGATAAGGGCAGGGCACAGCTCACCTGTGCTGCAGGTGAGAACTGTGTTTGATCTGTGATGCTCAAATGAGTGTTCAGACATTTCCACTCACCTGAGCAATGCCCCTGAGCCCAGGAGCTGCCCCAAGACAAAGCTGTTGCCTGCTGCCATCCTTTCCTCACTACCCACAGCACCACGCACGGGAGTGGCCAGAAATACAAATCATTTCACTGTTAAAATTGGTCTTCCTGCTATAATTGACTGCATTTAAGTAAAACCCATAGATCATTCCTGCCTTGAATTTAAAATAAACTCGATTTGATGTTGTGGCAAACACCCCGCTGGAAGGAGTAGCTGTCACAACAGAGAGCACATATATTGTTTCTGTGCTGTAGAAATTTATATAAATGTTTATATGTTGTTTGCACTTGCCCTTACCTGAAATACTTTAGAAAAGTATTAGGAAAATTAGCAAGATCAAAGAGAGAGATACACACCTGGAGTTTAAAGAAGCTTTTTCAATGCATGTTTTTCCAAAAAAAAAAAAAAAAAATTCTGATGGCTAAGTGTCCAAAATTATGCTTCCCAGGAGACTCTGATGTTTGCAGCCTTTGAATCCTCCAGATATCAGAACTAGAATGGCAACTCCTCCTCAGCACAGCAGGGCTGTCCCAGGGGATGAGGAACCAAGGCTGGCATCAGCCATCAGCCAGCATCCCACGTTCCAGCTGCTCCCAAGGGTGCAGGAGAAGGGTGGGAGGCATGGAGGACTGAAACAGCTCTTTGCATTTTTAGAAAAATAGAGATATTTCCTTCACGGCCCAGTCTGAACCATAAATCAGAGATTAAATGATCTTTAGGTAGCACCTTTTTAATAAACTGTAAAGTAATGATGAGTTGTGATAATTCTGTGATGCCAAATCTGACCCTCCAGCCTCATCCAGCCCTTGCAGGGACAGTTTGCTGCAATTTGGGGCTGCAGAAGAAGAACAGATTCCTCCCAAATGGGGAATTCCAACCAGGAGCAGCAGGAAGATGCTGGTTATGATCAGTCTCACAAATCAGCTGGGCAAATATTTCCTCTTCAAGTAGAAGGGAAACTACCTTGCAGAGCTTTTCCAAAGCTCTTCCTTTGTTAAGGAATATTCCAACCATTTTCCTATTTTAACTAAACAGGTGCAATTTTTCCTGGAGTACCACAGTCATGCACAAACAATGGTACTTTAAATCACGTATTAATGGACTATTTTAGGTATGAAATGCTTCTTTTGCAGTGACCTTTCATTGTGACATGGGCAATTATCTTCATGGTTGGGGATCTAGAGCTCCCAGAACTGCTGGACAATTAATGAGAGTTCATCATAATCCTTGTTATTGCAGTCATGGATCAAATGGTAAACTACAGTGACTGCCTCTCAGAGCCACATCTGCAAGTTGCTGCTTAAAATGGATTTTGAACACACTTTTCATTATCACAAAGGGCTCCTGTGTGTCATGCTGGGAATCATTTCACCGAGATCTCCCTCTGTTAAATTCCTGTGTAAATTCGATCCTTTGGGAGGCTGCAGGAAATATTTCTGCTCATGCAGAGTACATAGATTTGCCTTCTGAACCTTTGAGGATTTCACCTTCAAATTCAGATCTCCAGAAGGATCTGAACAGCTCTAGAATCACTAACTTAATTTATGGTCCCACATTGCCTCATTAATTACTTGGATCAAACCCTTAATTCCTCTAAATGAGCTCAGGCATGAGGGGATCTGCCTACACATTCTTAGTGTGAGCAAGAATTAGAATTGTCTAAAACAGCCAAGTGCCTTTTTAAGCCTAGTCAAAGATAGGGGTACCTGGGCTCCTGCATGCACTTAGATCTTCTGAATACTGTACTAGAAAATAAAAATCCACTGATAACTTGAAGCCTGGCCCTGGAGTCCCAGTACAGTAAAATTCTCGTGACAATTCAGTGGAAACTGTACAAAAGATTAACAGAACAAAGTTTTTATAAAAAAAGAATGGTCCCAGAATTATTCCACAGCACCATCAGCCAGGAGAGGAACAACCAAGGCCTGACACAGAGCCAGGTGGGCCCTGGGCCCATGTCACCTTTCTGCCTGTCAGAACATTCAGTGCTGATTATCTACAAATATCCATTCTTGTTTCTCAGCCCCATTTCCCATTCTGAAAGTTCTCCTCTACACCAGGCTCTGCAAACTTTGTTTCTTGCTACATCAAGCAATCTTTCATCAGTGTGACACAAACTCAGGGGTGTGGGATAGGTATAAAACTTACTTTTGGAACTCTCAAAATTGGTTCCTACAGGCCATTTTTTACATCAGCTGTCAGCACTTAAGTGCCACAAAAGCTTTCAGCATGAGTAAGCATTTAGAAAATCCATTTACTTTGTCTCTACCAGCAGTCGTCCTTCATCCTTTTTTGTGAACATTTTAGGAAACAAATTTTAGTTACAGGGGAACAACCACAGAAAGCAAATAGTAAGTTAATACCCTCAAGCCTAATATATTTTAGGTAGGGGGGATAATACTCAGCTGAAGAGCCAGAGCTGTGACACAAAGGCTTTTATCCAGACATGGATCCAGCCACAACTCACACCAGATTAAGCTCATGCACTTGATCTCTGCAAATATGAGGACATTGCACACAATGCCATAATTTAACTGATATATTTGGATCATTTTCCCTCCCCCTCCCTAGGAGAGCTCTTTGAGACTTCCTAACCCTACATACTTTCTACTTTCCTCTAATCTGACACTCTCAAATCAAAACTCACTCAAGCAGCTTTACAGTTCTCTCCCAAAGGTGATTTAGGTCACAAGACACAAAGGCTTGTTTGCTTCTGTTTTATGGACATCCATGGAAGCTCAAGTCTCATTAGAGTTTTAGTCATTTCTCATAGTTTGATGGCAGACTATTACATGATAACTCCCAGTAAAAGTACTCTAATCAAAAATTACGATATTGCCAAATTTATCAATAAAAATACAACAAAAACCCCTGACTGGTCTGTGTTATTTCTTACATAAAGAGGTGCTGCTTTCCTCTGTCCCAGCAGCTACTTTTGAGATGTCCTGCTGATAATCAACTCAACTTGAAGAACTAAACTACCAACCCCCCTACTTCCATTTTCTTGTTTCTATTATTCCTTTTTTTCTAATTCCCATCTGAACTCTCAGCCATCCCTTTTTTAGGGTTTTTCTTCTCCGCTAGTCCACATTCCATAAATCAGGTGAGGAAAACCTTTCCACAGAGCACTGCAGTGCCTGCAAGATGAGGAAGGAAGTCCCAGGAATTCCGCAGCCACTCTATGGACATTAATTAATTAAATCACCGGGGCAGGGACACTCATTTGTTCAGAAGGAACAAAAAAACAACCCCAAAGCAGAGGCGGAGATCGCAAAGCCGAAGGGAGCGGAGCCCTCGGGGGTCCTGGTGGTGGCAGCCGGGGCACTGTGCAGTGTCCCCGTGTCCCTGCTGGGGAAGTGGCTCTGTGCAGTGTCCCCCTTGTCCCCCTGTCCCCGTACGAAGTCCCCCTGTCCGTGTGTAGGGTCCTCGTGTCGTCCAGTCCCCGTGCAGTGTCCCCCTTGTCCCCCCGTCCCGTATCCCCCGTGTCCCCCGTCCCCGTGCAGTGCCCCCCGTCCCCGTGCCCCTGTACCCCTGTCCGTGTCCCCGTGTCCCCCTGTCCCCGTGCAGTGTCCCCCTGTACCCCTGTCCGTGTCCCCGTGCAGTGTCCCCCCGGTCGGTGGCCGCAGCCGCAGTGCCGCCCGTGTCCCGCAGGGGGCGCCAGTGTCCCGGGAACGGCGGCGGCTCCGGCCGGGAGCGGGAACGGGGAATGGGAACGGGGAATGGGAACGGGGAATGGGAACGGGGAATGGGAACGGGGAATGGGAACGGGGAATGGGAACGGGGAATGGGAACGGGGAATGGGAACGGGAATGGGAACGGGAATGGGAACGGGGAATGGGAACGGGGAATGGGAACGGGGAATGGGAACGGGGAATGGGGGGCACCGGGAACGGGGAACGGGGCACCGGGAACCGGGGAATGGGAGGCACAGGGAACGGGGCACCGGGAACGGGGAATGGGAACGGGGAATGGGGGGCACCGGGAACGGGGCACCGGGAACCGGGGAATGGGAGGCACAGGGAACGGGGCACCGGGAACGGGGAATGGGAACGGGGAATGGGGGGCACCGGGAACGGGGAACGGGGCACCGGGAACCGGGGAATGGGAGGCACAGGGAACGGGGCACCGGGAACGGGGAATGGGAACGGGGAATGGGGGGCACCGGGAACGGGGAACGGGGCACCGGGAACCGGGGAATGGGAGGCACAGGGAACGGGGCACCGGGAACCGGGGAATGGGAACGGGAATGGGGGGCACCGGGAACCGGGGCCGACCCCGCCCCATGCCCTGGCGCCTGTGCCCCCTCGCAGCCCCGCTCTAAGCCCGGCAGTTCCAGGGACAGAGTTGCAATCTGACAGGTTTGCTCCACGCTCTGAAATCCCAGGCTTTTCTCGTCATGTCACTGCTCGTAAAGGGCCGACAGCTCACCCGAAATCCATTTAGACACAATCCTGGGAACATACTGTTACTACTTTCTTCACAACATGAAGATTTCATTCCCTTTTCTCCACGGTTTTACATGACAGTTTTTGAATTTTATTTTTTTTTCCGAGAAGTACACAGACTTCTGGGTTCTTTCACTTAACCCATAAAGCTACTCTGTGATGGCATAATTTCTTCCACAGCCTTCACTATATTAGAGAAGAGATATTAAACTCTTCCTCCCAAAGGGCTTCACTCTAGGATCCGTGTTTTCTGGACTGAAATTTTGGGGAAACAGCAGCACTTTAGAGGCTCAGTAGACCTCAAGATCCCCCAAATTCTAGCTCTAAGGGTGTTCAAGGATACAAGAATCTGCATGAGGAAAAAAATAGTTAAGAGGGAGGAAGGGAATGTAGAGAATAAAGGAATTTAATTAAACAAGGTGTTTGGAAGGAAAATCATTAGGAGCAATCACCAGACATAACACGATTGAGAGTTCAGCTTCAGAATATATTCCAAGAGGATTTTGTATTCCAGACACAATCTTCCAGACCTGTGTATTTTGAATTCTACACTAGTCCAGTATAAATAGCAAGGTTCTGCTGCATTCCAGGGTGAATTAAAGATGGTCCTGGTACATTCTCATGGCACCATTTGCTGCTGTCCCGTGTGTCACAGATCCAGAGCCCTGGCTGTCACTCCCAGGAGGAGCTGCCCCACTCTGGGAGGTGCAGGAGCAGCTCGGTTCCAACCCGTGAGAAGCTCCCTCAGCCAGTGGCTGTGTGTCTGCAGCACAGGGATAACCCAGCCCTGCCTTTGTCCTGGGTGTTTGGGGATATCCATCATCCAGCTGACTCCAAGCTCTTAAAAACACACCTTTGTATTCTAGGAAGCTGCTTCCTGCATTTCTCTGGGTGCCAGCTACACTGAGTTTAATCCATCACATTTGTAGCTGGCTCCTGCCAAGGAGCAAATACTTCATTGAGTATTTTATAGCTATTGCATTTTGTGGAGACAAACTGTGACTACCTAGATCAGAATAAATAATAGCAATAAAAATAAAGACTTCCGAGATTTGATTTTCTTAAGCACATCCAAACCCTTTCACTTAGAAATAAGACATGACTACAAGGAATGTGCCTGTCATCACAGTGCAGGAATCGACTCAATGCTGGCCCCTGAGGTGGCACTGCTCACCTCTACAATTTAAATTATTTTCTCTTGTTGTAGTAAAACCAGGAAGTTAAACTGGTTGGATTAATAATGGGACCCCATTGAAAATAAATAATTGCTCTATTCATTAAATGCTGCACTGAGTCGAAAGGTCTGGGGTAGAGAGAAGAAATCTCACATTGAAAATGGCTTTTCACAGACTATCTGCAATTCTTGGGTTGGTTGCTTACAAGCAGTACATCTAGAGTATGAGTCAAAGAGTAGACAGGTTAGTGCTGAAATAAACAGCCTGAGTAGGGATTGTTTTAAAAAATGGGAATTATTCCAGAATCCTATTCCACTGTGGTAGCATCAAATCCAATAATTTCAATGCTACAGTGAAGCATTTGGAAATGCTACAAAAGTAATTTGAACAGAGTAAGGAAAATATAATAACAGAACACTTTTCTTTCTGCAGCTTCCACACACTGACTTGTTTATCTGCAGGAAATCAACATTACAAGGGAACTTCAACACCTTCACCCTTCAATGGTCACTTCTCACAGCCTTATCACAAACTGCTCAACACGAGTTACATCAAACAAGCATCACACACCCGGGCAAGGCAGCAGCATGGGTGAGCCAGGGAAGCAGAAGTGATTCCTGCTGACACCAGAGAGCTGCAGCTTTCCTTGTGCCAGGGGAACAAGGTTGGTGCTCCCCAGAGCCCTTCAGCACTCACACTGACATTTCCAACCCAGCCAGGCCCAATGAGCCTGGGAACAGCTCTGGGAGATGTGCAGCTCCTGCTTAATTCAGATGTGTGCACAAACTCATGGCTACAGCTGCCTCCTCCTCCCGAGCCACCCTGCACTCGGCATTCCGAGAGATCGCCTTTCCTAAGGCCAGGACTTGGTTCATTAAACCAACTCCATCCCTTCTGGGGTGACCTGGGACAGTCCTGGCAGGGTTATGGGGCTGAACACCACAGAGCAGAGCTAAAATTTGGGTTTGGAAGTGCTAGGGATTTACAGTGGCAGAACACACTGGTCAAAATTTCCAGACCCGTGGAATAACTGGAGGACTGTTCTGGGACACATGGAGAGCAAAGTGCTGAAAGACAAATGAGTGAATAGGAGTGAAAAGATGGTTTTGTGGGGAATGGAACAGGGGGAAAAGGACTGTGCTGAGTCACAAACAAACCACATCTTTACTGCCTTTTATCCATGCTAGCTCTCCCAGGCAAAAGAAAACAAATATTTATCTACCCATGCAGCAATAGGTAGCATCAGGGAATCAAAATCAGCACCAAAAATGCCAGGTCATTGCATCAAATGAGACTTCAGAATTATCATCCCTTATTGCTGGGACACAGCACAGGAACCATGGCTACATCTGATAAAATATTGGAAGAAATTTATTTATTAGTTGGACACTGTGTCCAAAAACCCCTGAGTAATTTTTACGAATTTCAGCAAGGATAAAAGGTGATGAGAAACAGTGAAATCTTTACTCCAGTCCTGATTTTGATCCAGATTTGTATTTAGAAATGCTAAAATATTTTCATTCCAGACATAGTGTCTGCATTACCAATTCTAACAGCTCATAAAAGGAACGTTCATAATCAATTATTACAGAGTTAGAGCTGCATTTTAGCAATAAACTGTCTAACAGGAAATATTTTCTTCATAATGGCAAGAATGTCATCTTTTATAGCCCTTATCCCACCAGTGACAAAGTAAGTGCTTTCATCTCCAAAACTAGAGGGAGGAAGAGCAAAGTTTTCTGAATGGAATTGTTCTTTATTAGAATTCTTCTCCACTTAGATTGTCCAATTTGAGGGCACAATTAAACTCCCCACAACACAAGCAGTGCTATTATTCCAACCCTTTAAGCATTTGCAGTCAGATGAGGAAAATTGATGATTTCCTCAATGCCAAGGATGGAGAATAAATGATCCAAGTGTGAGCCAAAGATCCCTGGTCCCTATTCCAGCATATTCTGGACACCTGACATGGCCAAGGGAAAGCAACCATCACCTCCATGCCTCAATTCCTCCACATGGAAAAAAATAATTGTGTACAGGTGTGCTAACACTGACAGGAACTGACTATTGTTACAAGTATTGTAGAAACCTTATGTTGAAATATATATTGTATTTTTCTTTTATATATAAGTGTGTAAAAGCATTAATTCAACCTTAGTTGTGGATGAAACAATTATTGTACTGGTTTAATCTGGTTAAATCAAATTTACAGCTGTGAAGAGGCTGACTCCAGCAGGTCACCTCTCATTTGGAAACCCCTGGGTCACACAACTGTGAGTTTGAGGAATCAGTCAGAAAGTGAATATGGAGAATATGGAATGTGGAGAGTTGCTGTTCAGGGAAGAAAAGGTTTGGAACTGTGGGTCTCCCACACAAACATGGAAAAAGAAAGATATACTACACAAGACATGAAAATCCAAACCATGTCCTGTTACAAAGCATTCTGGAAAATAACTCTGAGGAAACCTGGTGGTAACACCTAAAAAGTGCAGGTGAGAGGCCATTATTTCAATTCAAAGGAATTTAATGTGGCACTTAGTATGACAGGCTGCTGTAGTGCACCCAGCAAGCTCAGTGTGCTTTAGCAGCTTAGTTCTACTCTGAGACTCCTAAATGTCTGAACTGTCTGCTGAAACCTCTTGCATAATGCATTAACTTCCTCTGCACACATTCTGGCATTCCCCTCTCTTGATCTTCTCTGGAATCAGGAAGCATCAGGGCATGGATAAATAAGTGGATGAATAATAATATAAATTTTAAAAACTGTCTCCAGATTTTATAGTGATTCCCCTACCTGCTTCCTCCTTTAAAAAAACCCCCAAAGTGCTGGACCCTGCTTCCTGACAGGTTTGAGTGGAGCTTTTCCAAGTTCTGAGGTGACTCAGAAGAGATTCACCCGTGCTCACTCATGGCTCAGCTCATCCCATAAGCTGCTCCTGCTTTCCCTGATTTCAGTTTTAGCCTGCCCATGTTCGATAAAGGTCACTAAGTTTCTACAGCTTGCAAAACAGAGGAAAAGTATCAGCTTAGTTAGGGCTTTAGCACAATAAGCAAGCCCCCCACAAATCTACTTCCATTCAGTTCACTTCTCTGCATTGTGGAGATGTCTGACGGCTCCAGCCAAGCCTTGCAGAGATCCCACGTGGTGGAATGGCAACATTTGGGACTTGAAGAGATCCACTTGGTGCTGGGGCAGCCCAGGGAGCTCCAGGACATCTCCCCTCCCCTCCTTTACTCATTACTGCAGTGCCAGAATCCTCCAGGTCACTCAGACTCAAAGCTGTGTCTCTGTTGAATCAAAGCCATCTCTCTCAGGCTGGAGTGATTCTGTGCACATTAAAAATCCCAATTATTGCATGCAGAACCAATTAAAAGCTATTCTCCTTTACCTAAGATTGAGTGCCCACTGTACCCTGGCAAGACTGGCATTACCCAGCCAGCTCTGCCTTTCCTGCAGGTGCACCCACCCCCCTCGTGTGCTTCAGGACAATAATGACTATTTTTCACAGGGCTCTCTGCCAGTGACTCATTTCCCCAGAGAAATCATAAGGTGGGCTAAGAGTGAGAGCATAGGAAATGTTAATTATGGGCTGCTAAAAGCCCAAGGAGAAAATTCAGACTTGACACACTAATGCAGCACATTCAGGTTCTGCACTTTGGTGCACTGCAAACACAGAAATCCAGGAAGGGTAGAGACAATTTTTGTTGAGTCACACAATTGTTGCATCCCCCTCACCATGAAACATTTATCAACAAGTAAAATTCCACACAGCCAGATTTTCAAAGTTAAGCAGCAAGCCTAGTCTTTGCTCATCCTTTTCATCTCAATGCCAACTGGGTGGTTCATTTAAGTGCTCAGAAACTTCTGAAACATCCATTTTCTTTGGGGTTTCACACATAAATAGCAACTGAACTGCTTGTTGGGACCCAAAGGCAGCTACACTAAGGTCAGATATATTCTGCAGTATTTTTTTATGCCTTCCAACACAGAACAAGCAGCAAAGTGCTCAAAAAACACAATTATTCTCTTGAGAAATTTGGTCTCTAACAAGCTGACCCCCAATTTATAAATTGCAGTACAAACATCCCAGCATTCTCTCCATCCCACAGCACTCCAATGCCAATGCTAAACATGAAACACCACTTCCACATCTGCCCTGCTGCCTCCCTCCATGGTTTCCAAGGCTTTCACCTCCCTTTGTCCAGCTCAGCAGCATCACCCAGTGCTTCTGCCTCTCCCAGAGCTCTGGGTGTGCTGCCAGCCACTGCAGGATCATTTTCTCACCAGGGGATGGGTGGAGGTTGTTTTTGCTGCCACTAGAATAGTTCTGGACGTGGCTGGGCAGCTCTGGATTATCAGCTTGGTGACAGCCAGGCTTTTCTTGATCCCTCTTAGATTCTTATCTCCACCTTCCTCTTTGCCCACCTCCATCTGTATCAGTATTCACCTCCCAGAGTTTTGGGACAAAAATGATGGATTCCCAAGCAGTTTATTATATTGTCAGTCACCTTTCAGAGCAGAGGAACTGTGAGAGTGTGAGTGAATGCAGAGGAAGACACGAGGCATGCACCTGTAGGATTTGGATGGGAAGCTGCAGGAAGGATGTCAGACAGACAGACAGACAGACAGACAGACAGCAGTGCTGGGATGTGGCTGACCTGAGCTCGAGAGCTGCATCACTCCCTGCACATTCCTCAATTCCCTCTGCTAATTCCATTTGCCATCTTATCAGTTTTCCTGTTTGACTTGGGCAGTGCTGTGCCTTCCTTCACAAAAGTGGCTGGAATATCAGACACCACTCAGGCTGGACATTTCCAGGTGTCCTTTGAAAAAAAATCAAAGGTAACTTCAGTCATCTGCAAGTCCCACTCCCACACTTCACACACACAAGTCACAAAAATGAGCAGTGGCACTAAAGGCTGCTGGTGTCACAAATGCCACCTGGGCGAGCTCCAGGACTGGGGACTCACTCCTAAAACATTAGGGACCAGGGATTTATTTGTTGTAGGGCTTTTTCTCCCTCCCTGGAAGACAACAAAGATAATGCAATTAGAGAGCTAATCAGGAGGCTGCAGGATCTCACAGCCTAAATCTCTTGATCACACTAGAAAATTTGAAATTCTTCGTGAATTCCAAGTGTGATTGCTCAGGTATGGGGAAAAGGCAAAGCTTGACATTTGATGCCATTTCCTAGACCAAAGCACAGCCTGCCACTAAAATAAAATCAATGTCAAACTCACAACACAAAGGCTGCACACAGAGCACAGCAGGCTTGGGAACCAGTGCCAGTAAGTGACCCACAGCTGCCATCCAGTGCAAGGAGCACTCAAAAGAGAGAAAGATCCCAGGACTAACTCTAGCTAATGGATAAGGGAGAGGAAAACAGACACATGACCCACTAAACAAAATTTAACTAGCTTATATAATGAGACAACTTGAGGGATGTCTGAACAATTCCTGCATTTCCTCACATCACGTTAGTTAAGCCCATTTCAAAGCTATTTGAGATAAACACCAGTACCCCAAACACCCATTTTCTCCAGTGAAGGGCAAATGTAGTGATCTGCCTTTAGTAAAGGCCAACACATTCAGCTTATTATGGTGCTCTACTTCCAAAAAATGGTTTTACTCATTAGGGAAAATGGGCAAAGCACCCTGAGCACACTCGTGGCTGCACTGGCACTGAATGGGGTTTTCTTCTGGCTAATACTGGGTAAACATCAACTTCACCACAGCAAAGATTAAAGCTGCTCAAGGAAAGAGCGTTGTGCTACTTCTGAAAAACAGAAACCAACAGAAGGAAAGGAGGCTGGGACATCCTGAGGCAGGCAAGCAACAGAGGGAACTCATTAAACACACGAGTGTACACACAGATTTTAGCTGAGACTTGTAACAAAAGCAAATACAACCATAATATACAGCAGCTTTAGTCCATAGATACACCTCCTGTAATTACAGCGTGTTACTTTAAAAAAAAGTGAGAGAATAAAAGAAGAGATCACAAATAAAGGTAAGAATCTGGAATAAAAACTGAAGAGCAAACCAAGTACCAAAATGTTTTCAGACCCTGTGGGCAAACTGGGTTAACAGAAGCCATGGCAGAAAGGTAAGGATGGGAACACTGGAAAGACAAACAAGGAAATACCAAAAAATGCCAGAGTGGAGCTGTGACAGGGTAAGCTCACAGTGAGCATCCTCAGAGAGCAGAGGGGACAGACTGGCCCAGAGCCCCTGGAAGCCACATGGAAAGGGTGGCACCAGGGCCTGCCAGGACACTCAGTCAAAACCACAGCACCTCAGTGTTTCTTTACCCCCCCGTTATTTCACAGCTCCTTTTCCACCACTCTCATCCTTTCCCAGCCGTTCATTAGAACCTGAGCTACCTACTTGCCACCCTAATTTACACCTGCTTTAAAAACTGCTTTATTGTACTTTGTGTTGTATTTAAGCACTGCAGCTTAAACCAGCTGTGTCCACGTGGATAATTTCCCAAAGCTGCTGACAATTCCAGCAGGAGAATTGGTGTCACACAGCCCTGCTGTGGTGACTGTACAGGCTGGTCCCTCTCCAGCTCTCTCCTGATGGGATGGAGACTGGCAGGGGCATGTGGTGAGGATTTGTATTATCTGCTGCTCATCTCAAAGCCAAGTAAATTAACCAGATGATTTGTCAGGCTCTTAACTGTTTGGGATGCTGACAAGAAAATGGCATTCAGCAGTAAATAGATAATTTCTGAGGAAGAACAGATACCAGAAAAACTGAAAGTTAAGAGCATGATTGGCAGCTTTTGGATATACGAGATCTTTATTTTCAACTCTTTTTGTGTTATTCTGAGAAGAGCTCAGAATTTCCATCCTGACCCTTGGGCGTTTTTTCTAGTAACTACAATTATTTTCAATTTAAGAATCTCAGAAAAAAATCCCACTCGTGACCCTTCAACTGGAATTTGCTGTGGTTTTTTATTCTTTTTTTCTTCCTATCAGCACTACCCTTTGTTTTCTGAGGGTAGGAATTCATTTAGATTGCACTTGGGGTCCTTTTCATAAAGGAGCAATTATCATTACACTGCAGTAATTTGAATTAGCATGCAATAAAGCACCTCACACTATCTATGAGTCATTACATTCTCCTGCAAGTGATCCACAATGGGCATCTCCCATTATGCATGGAAGGAGAGTGCCACTCCAAAATACAGTGCAGTCAGCAGGAAAATGAGCAGGAGCTCTGCTGAGCACATTAAGTACACAAATAAAAGGGAAAAATTTGAAAAATGAGAGTGTGGCAGCATATTGCTGTGAGTGATTCTTGCAAGTCCTGCAGTTTCTGTAGGTGCCCACTAGAACAATAGTGCAGAGCAATTACTGCTTTCAACACAAACAAACAATCACGTTTTCGAGCTCAGCCCACCTCTGAACTTAGCAAACCTTTTAACTCAACTCTAAATTTTCATTTTTACTGAGGCAGGAGCTAATCTTGCAAGTCTCATCATTACCCATCAGGGTTTCTCTCAAGCAGCCAAAAGCAGCAAGTCTCTGCATTACTGCTGTTCCGGGAGGTTCAAGAGCAGGACAGTTTGACCACAGATAGAAATCCTCTCTGTTATTTGGATATCTTGATTCCAATCGAGAAGGTGCCCTCTCCCAAATCATACTAAAACAAATATTTACTACAGGAAACCTCAAAAAACCCCCAGCAGCAGGTCCATTGTTTGTCACCATTTCTTGAAAGACCAGCTACAAGATCAATCGTGCAAGAAAATTGACAATTTCAGGCATATTTTTTCCAAGAGTTTCTGAACTTCCCAAGATATTTGGGCACCCTGTCTCACTGCTGCTTATGGCTTATTCATTTTACTTTTGGATAAAAGTTATTCCAGCACAAGAGCAGAGGGGAAATCACTGATCAAACTGACAGATGTGAAAAAATAATGCATCCTTTCAGTGATTTTGTTAGGCCACACCTGGGACAACCCTCATTTCTATTAGCTCAGGGAATCATTGGGGTTAAGTGGCTTTAAACGGGGAAATTTCTGTGGGTATTTACTCTCAGCCCACACCACTTTAGGACAGGCTCCCACTGAGCAATCAGAGGGATGAATTCCAGCTTGGGAGCACAGGACAGCACTGCTCTGGCTGACAGCAATTGCTCGTGCTGCCTGCCATTGGTAATTCCAAGTTTTATCCACTGCTCCTGGTAGAGCTGTTCTGCTTGGCACAGAGGAAGGGGAAAACAACCCCATGGCCAAGCAAATAAAGCACCACGAGGAATGAGACCGTGAAGGGTGGAGAGAACAGCCATTGTTACTGCAGCTAATGAGGTTTAAGTCTTTATATTAAAGATACTTATATTTTGTCTGCTTTAATAAATATTTCATTCCCCTGCAGTGTTTAATTTTTGACTTTTGAGTGACCACAGCTGGGAAGGAAGTGATCAGATGAGGTCCCCCTGTTACTATTCGATGTCACTTGATGTGACACAGTGCCCAGACATTGTTTCCTCTCCCACCCCACAGCCCCGAGCGGGGACAGAAACAGGATTTTGTGCAGAGGCAGCAGTCCCTGCAGCAGGAGCCCAGCCCTGAGCAGGGCTGCAGGAGTCAGGCATCACCCACAGCACTGCAGCCAGTTCACACAAGCCTGAGGGATCAATCAGTGCTGTGGGAATGGCCAAAAGCATCCTCAGGTTGTTCTGCATCATCTCTGAGAATTCCTGGCTAACAAAGGAACCAGAACCCAGAAAGGATAACTGGGAAGCAGACAGCGTCCTGTAAAAGTGCAAGAGCTCATCAGAGGTTGTTTCTAACCCAAATAACTCTTCCATTTCAACTGCAGCCTCACATTTTAGGTTTGTTTTCTAACTATGAGATTAATGGGCTCCACCAAAGCAGTGTCAAAAACCTTTTCCTCCCAGCTGTAATTCTGTCATGAACAGGAGCCAGAAATGGATGTTTTGTTCTGCTAATTTTCAGTCTAGAACACAGAACATTTGAGTTTCATTTTTGAACAGGGCTGGTTGTCCCTGTGTAAATCTTCCTTCCTGCTGCTGATCTGCTCAACTTTTGGTGGGTACAGATCTGTTCTTAGCAGGAACTAAATGGAAAAGAAAACGCCAGGTAGAAGGATGAGGGAGTTCCCATTCTTTCTGCTGCCTCTACAGATTTCACCATTTAAGTGGTCTCCATTGAGCTCGTGGATTGCCCAGATACTCCAATAACTTGCTTTCAATCTCATTATCCAAGTAATTTATATACATAATAAAATGCTTCAGTCTTGACATTAATTCTTGCAAAATTTTACATTGGTATTAATTTTACTTCCTGGGTTTTAATTGAAGAGAGTATATTTTGTCACAAGGGAAACTGAACATTAATTCTTCTACTTAATAACCATGTGGTTTCATTAGAAATTACATTAGTTCCTCATTAGGCAACAATAATAGCATAGAATTGGGATCAATAAAAAAATGCATTGCCCTAAGGCACTGAATAGTTTGGTTCATTTATCCTCTCATGAGCTAAATACTTCAGGATTCAGAATTAAAAACCTTCCAACTTCTATGCAATACTTAGGAAAAGTCTTTTTATTTCAAGTCATAGAAATTCAGATTGTAATGGGATAAATGCACAGGCTCAGGCACAGCTCTGCATCCTCCAAGCAAAGTTTTAATAATTAGGAGCTTGCACCATTTTAAGAGCACATCATTAAGAGAACTGCCCCACTAAATAAATCACAGGTAATTCTGTCAGCTCTGGGGAGGATTCCCCCCTACAGAACAAAGCACTTTTGCTTTTGCTTTTTTACCATTTGACCCCACAGCAGCACCTACCCAAGGGCCAGCTGGGAAATTCAATAAATCCATAGCATTAGTGTTGGAAACAATATCACTTTTTAATTGTTATTTTGTCTCTCTAGTTAGGCTTGACTTTACCTTAGGGAAAGGAATTTAGTTTAAGAGCTGTAGCATCAGTCTAAGGAGATGGGTTTAACATACCAGCAGTCTGAGAATAGCCCAAAGATAGCCAGAAAGATAAAAATAAAAAAAAAAAAAATCAACAGAACATCAGTGGTCACCTATAAACATCCACCCTCAGATGGCACCTCTGGCAGAGCTGGAGACATCTGGTCCAGAAAAGAGTCCAGATAAGAAATCAAAAGACTGATAAGAAATGGAAGAATTGAGATCTAATTAGCATGAGAAGATTAGAATCCAGTAGGAAACTGAACACTGGGTGTTGGTCAACTCTGGGCCAATGGGCTTTGAAACAGGGCATCTTTATAGGCTTTGACTGTATAAAGTTTGGGAGAAAATCCTGTAAAAATGTGTTTGGAGTATTTTCCTTGGCACACCCCAGCCAGAAAATGAAGTCATGCCTGATTATCACTTCAAATATAGTGCTGGAGGGTTTTATTTTCTCCCTGATTTTCAGCGACATTAGCTTTCTGTGAATTTATTTGCAGAATAGACATTTACACAAATCAGAGCAGATCTTTAAATCATTTCTGTCAAGTGAGTGAAAAGCTCAAAAAATATGGTGTAACTTGCTATATTGTCCCTGAAATCATGCATTTAGGGAAGTATTTGGCTAAGAATAACACAGCCATGGAATAACTCTCTCCAGGAGTCCTTTTAGATTTATCACTGACTTCATAACAAACTTGTAACCAAGTTTAACCAAGCTCCCAGAAAGACAAGGATCACCCCTGAAGGCGATGCTGGGATTCACATCGTGCCCAGTGACATCTGCTGGGCCTTGGACCCTCCCTCTGTGCTCCGTGTCCCATGGCAGAGCCATGAGCCCTCCTCCCTGCCAGCATCCTCTGCAGCATCCTTCATCCCTGCAACCCAACTCTGCCCAGCGCCGTGAGAAACAAACCACAGCTCCCTCCCTTCCCGGGGACGGTGTCACTCAATGTGAGCAGCAGTAAACTCGGATTTCTGCCTCACTGCTGCTTGTCAGAGGCATGCAGGGGATGGGTCACACACGTGGCACTTGCAGGAGGCAGCCAGGAGAAGATGGGAGAGTCTTTTCTCTGTCCCTGGGGAGACTTTGCCTGGCAACCATGTCTCACCTGACACGGGACAGGCAGCCAGATGTGACACTGCCCTCCAGAGATGTTTTCCTATCAGGTCCCAATCCCAGTCCTCCGCTGGTAATGCCTGCTTTTCCTCTCCCCCATCCTTTTCATTCTCCTTCCTCTCTGTCTTTTCTAGTCCTCTTTATAGGACAACTCCCTCGGGTTTTTTTTTTTGTTACCAATACACAGTTCTTGGATACAATATTGTCCTGTTTTACTTAATTTCACCCTAGACCACCTGTTTAAAAATAACTCCTTGTAGTTCCCCATAGTGGAACACGAAATCAACACAACACAAATGGAAACAATAATCCAACTTTCACAGTCTTTTGGGAGAGTTCAGTCTGACTTTTGCACAGGTACCTGAGGAACCAAGCAAAGGTGTGCCAGCTGAAAGAACAAGACTGGCTTCTTTCCCAGGCTGCCAGGGGTGAAAAGAAAGAAAACACATTTTTCTACTCACAAACTTGCAGCATTTCAAAACGAGCAACCTTCCTGCAGCTGTTTTGCAGTAGACCATGGGATGTTTAAACAGCTCAGCTTCACTTTGCCACCCAATAAATCTCATCAACAGTTTGCTACTTCATAGAACTCAAAGAAGGAGATGGCAAATATTACATGAAACTACATTTATCCCCTCGTTGTTGAGCCTTTCCTTTGCAGCAGCACCTTCAGGGCACCAACCTGTATCAGAGCTGCTTGAGGCACCACACACCTGCATTTAAAGATGTAATATTTGACTCAGAGATGGCTGCAAACCACAGATAAAGTTAAGGGTAGGTGAACACAGGCAGAGGAAGAAGACACAGCTCATACATCCCACAAAGAAGACAAGTGAAATGCATTCAAGGCCTATCAGGCCGTTGTTTTTAGGAGAAATGGGATCTATCAAAAGCTGGAAGTGAGGGATCATGTTCATTTCACATTTAAAATCCGGAGTAATACTTGTGTTGTCAGACCTTCTCCACTATGGGAGGGAGCAATTTTAATTTTATGTGTGCCAGCTTTCTGCACACATATTTTCTTTGTTAACTGCAAAACTGGGGAAGATCTGAAGGAAAGTGATTCTCCCTCCTCCTGCAGTCTTGCCTAGTGTTTAAATAAATGCAGCCTGAGTAAACCAGAGGTGTCATGTGGTCACCTGTCCCCTGCAGGCTGTCCTGGCAGGGGTGACTGCAGTGAGTTGTGCCTGTGACTCCTCCCTCACACTCTTTGCTCTGAGTCTATTGCTGGATGCAAAATTAATAACACTCATCCAGACTAACATATGCCAGCCTTCAGGAAGGTGCTGGAGTTAATGAGGACTGACAATGCCAGAAATGAGGATGAAATTGAAGCACAACCCTTTGCTGCTGCTGCTGTATTTACAGCATGTTCTCACAATTTTGTGCCATTGATGTTGTCAATGGTTATGACTTAGGAAATGAAACAATAAAGTTCCAAACCAGATAAGCCAGGAGCCATGGAGAAAGCCACAGTTCTGGATAGTAACTGAATTCTCATTTGAAATGCAACAATTATTACAGTTTAAGTGGGTTCCAGATTAGCAAACACTGGGAGAGATGAAACAATGAAAATATAAGAACAAGTGATATCAACAATATAAACTCATATTGTCAGAAGAAGCTGAGAAAAAACTTCATTTCTCTACAAACTAAATGAATATTTTTAAGAGGTTTGGGTTTGTGCTTTTTTGATATTTCCTTTCAAGCAACACCATATTAGACAATGGCAGGAGACAAGATGAGAAAGCTCAAAAATGCAGTTTCTACTTGACCTACATTGTTGCAATTGATCACAGACAATTACAGCTGTATTTCATCTGCTGTCCTGAAGCTGCCTCACATTCTCATATATAACCCTCCAAATCTAACAGACAAGCACAGAGGTTCAGGCTCACAACTGTAGTTTTAATATACAGCAGGCTGCTGTCTTTGGGATTGTATTGGACATTAAATACAGCTATTAGCTCTATTTTCTTTGAGAAGGGCTCAAAAGATTACATTTCTTCAGTAGATCAGAGAAAAGGGGGGAAGGGAAACAATGCGGGAAAGAAGAAAAATCATGAACTAAAAAGGAGAGAAAGTAACAGAGCAACAAAGGGATCCCTTCCCATCAGGTCCCACCACACCCTGTGTCATTAACCACAGCTCTACATGGATTTTCTTGCTCAGAGTAATAGTGAGAATCTACATTATTGCTTTATTTCAAAGTCATGAGACTTAAAGAGACTTATAATTGTGAAAATAATTACATTCATGATCTTCACTGGTGTCTTAATACAGCTTTTTTTTCTCTTACTGCCCTCTACCACCCATACCAAAGTGACCAGGAAGTGATTTAAAAAGAAAAAGGTTTTTTCAAATGACCATTCCATTTCTGAACTCTAACTTCCAGTCTTTGACTAAAAGGGACAAACCATGTCCTGGGATTATTCCACAAATGTGTTTGTTAATAGAGTAGCCCCTACTGCTTGCATCTGAACATTTTAGATATATCAATATCCAGAGGGATGTTTTACAAGATCGACAGGGAGAATGGCCTCCCACTGCCAGAGGGCAGGGCTGGATGGGATATTGGGAAGGAATTGTTCCCTGGCACAGGGTGCCCAGAGCAGCTGTGGCTGCCCCTGGATCCCTGGCAGTGCCCAAGGCCAGGCTGGACAGGGCTGGGAGCAGCCTGGGACAGTGGGAGGTGTCCCTGCCCATGGCTGGGGTGGCACTGGTCCCTGATCTGTGACTCCACGTTATTCAAACAGGAACAGGACAAAGGTTTCCAGATACCTCCAAAGCTGGGTGAACCAAGGGTTTACTATCCAGATGCTGAAAGATTAAATCCCATTAACCAAGTGCCAATGACCTGCTTTCCTTCAGTGAAGCCAAGCCTTGGATATTTTCAGTTTCAGGCTGTACCACACGTGCTGAAGTGCTGTGCTCCCAACCAAGCATTTCCTGCTGCTTTCCCCACCTTGACTCAGCACCTTTGTGTTCCAGCTCAGCAGCTTCAGTGGATTGGGTGGAAAAGCACAAACTGTTCTGTGTTCTGAGGATGCTCATTGTGCTCCAAGCCTGACTGAGGTGGTGATGAAAGCCTTTGTTCAGACACATGGCAAGGCACAGCCCATGGTCTGATGGGTTTGTAATCTAACCAGACATGCCAAACCAAGTGTGAGCAAGGGACTTGCTCAAGGACACAGAGCAGAGAATCAGCACAAGGGTAGAGAGAATCCAGGTCTTTGTCAGCTCAGGGCCCTACTCAGTAAACCATACTGGAAATTAAAAATATGTATATGTATATTATGAATCTGCAATTGTAATGATTCCTTCACTTTTAATCAGTCTCTACAGAGAAATCACTATATAATCTTCCTGACACACACAAAAGCTCATTTACTTAAAACAACAAGACTTATCCCAAGAGAAAATACTCTAGAGAGGTCTGATTCCCCAGAACAAACTGTTAAGCAGGTCTTAATTCAAGAGCAAACAAAAATGTCTAGAAACTCAGAGTGCTGATCAAAAAAATCTGGGTATCAGTAAAACCTAACTGAAAAGCAGGAAAATAATATTTAATAATAATTATTGAAACAGACATGAGCACACCCTTCCTGTCAATTTATGCTCTGAGTAGACAAGCTGAACTTGGCCAATGTATGTTGTTATTATTGGTATTTGGCACCAGGATCTGTTCTTTCCAATTGTGTTTTTAATGGATCTCAGGGATTTAGGTTTTCCTCAAAGCACATGACCTGTGCTTATTATTGAAGCATCCTGCATTTAAAACTCAGCAGATCTTTGACCAGGTATCAAAATACCCCTCTTGCAATGTGTGAAGCATCAGAAACCCACCCGTGCCAGCAGAAAGCTCTCTGTGCCCTTTGGGGTTTGCTCCCCTAATTTTGAGGTTTGTAATTACTGTGCTCCTTTTGTCTTCACCACTGTAAACTGACTCACAGGTGGATTACAACAACTGCCCCAGGTATGAGGCCTTTCATCTTGAACTGGAAAAACCCAAACAATCAAGCTGGGTTTCTTGTTTTTTTCCTCAGTGTTGCAGTAACAAATATCAGCATTATGCAGAGCTGTAACAGCACACAGATCTTGCCCCGTGCAAACAGCACTGGCCTCGAGGGAGAAAAATGCAATTCTGATTATTCACTGCAGACTATGGGTTAAATGTGTGTTTACAGACTGCCTCCATCAGCCAGGGACAGTGAAAGGTGACAGCACTGCTCGTGCTGGAGCCACGGCACTGAACAGAGATAGAGCAGCCTGTCAAGTCACTCTTGTCCCTATTATCAGCACAGAGCAGAAAACAGAGCAAAGGTTCTTTAAAACACCTTTTTCCCATCACTACACAAAAATCAAATACCATGTGCTTGCTGCATGTTTGACATGAATTCTTAAGTACACCAAATTCAAAACTTAGAAGACAAAATTTTGTGACTATTGCCACTATGTGTTTTTCCCCACTTCAAACTTAATGAAGTTTGTTTTCTTCCCACTGCACACAAGTACAAAATAAGTACTCTGGATGCAGGCAAACAACTACTGAAGAGTTTTTTGAAAGTCAAACAGGATTAGGGCTCTAAAGTATCAAATAATGGAATGTAGTACACCAAACTAATCCTAATATTTGATGATAAAATGCAGACAATTGGATTCTCAAGCTGGCAAGTTGTTAAGCTCAATTGAAATAAACTGTATTTAAAAATATACCTAAAATGTGGGCTTAGGTTGTCTCTTGTTTTGGATTTCTGAATGAAGGATTTCACTAAAAAAACGCATTCATTAAACATCTTACCCATATCATCTACTACTCTGCCAAAAGGTTCCAACAGCCAATCCCTTTCTCTCTTCCTGTGTGATTTTATAATTTCATGCATGGTCTTATGTGTCAAAAAAGCTGCTGCTTTTATTTTTCATTAGTCTCTGCTAACAGTTCAGACCATCCTTTAACACCTCATGTTTGTTCCAAGTTAACTTTCACAGAACTTAAATTGATTTCACTGATGGAGCATTATTATTAAAAACTCCTTCTCTTTATTAAAATAATAAAGAATCCTGCAATTAAATTCCCATTTTACTACTCACACATCAAACCCCTAATTGTTGCAAAAAACATTTTAGGGAAAAAAGTGTTCTTTGAGTGTTTAAAGGAAATTTAGTGTACTGAAAAGAATATTTCACATTAAACACGGGTGGGAATGAGCTGCAGATTGACCAAGTGGAGTGAGGCCTCTGCTGTTTTCACTCTGCTTCTTACACAGAATAAAATGAACCTATTGTACAAACACAGCTCAGGAGGCAAAGAGAGAAGGTGAACAATAAATATTCTACAATTATCATCAATCTCCCATTCTGCTGTTGCAAGTAATGCCTATGAAATCAGTGAATTTATTAACTACAGTCAATTTGGATTAATATTACACCTGGGAGGCACCAACTGCACACAAGCACTGGTTAAAAGAAAGAAAAAAAGCATCCTTCAAGAGATATATTTGGCTGTGGTTATATTAAAAATCTGGATTACAGTTAAGAAGCTTATATCAGGAAGGAGTCTGCAGACGAGTTCATGGTTTTGCTTAGAAACTTTGATTAAAAATAACTGCAGCTAAGGAGTGTCCAACTTCCAAAATTGCTACAAATTTCAGGACTTAGCAGTATCTAGTCAAAACACAAGTAGGGAGATGAGGTGATCCTGAACTGTATTGCTTCATTCCCTTAGCAGACAAAATTTAACCCAGCAGGAATTCATGGCTATTTCTAAGGACTTCCAAAGATAAAATCATTCAGGTCAGAGAGGAACTCCAAAAGCTGGGTCAGAGCAAGTGGCTCTTTCAAACCCACAAGCAAGGGATTCCAAACCCTCTCTGGGAAACTTCTTCCAATGATTTTTTTTTTCCCTTCTGCCCAGTGGGATCATCTTCTTTTTCCATTTTGGGCCAGCCTCTCATTCACTCACTCAGAGCAGAGCCCAGCTCCATCTCCTCAGTGACTCCTCGTGTCCTGTTTAACAGCTGCTAAAAACCAAACCCAGTTCTCTCCCAGCCTCTCCTCGTGCTTGCTGTGTCTCAGTCCCCTTGATGGCCTCTCCAGTTTATCCACATTTCTCCCATCCTGCACCAGGGAAATCCTGGTTTCCCTGCAGGCACTGGCTGTGCTTGAGCTGATGGAGCCCAGGACAGAGCCAAGAGCCCCAGCCCAGGACAGAGCTGAGCCCCCCACCCCAGGACAGAGCCAAGCACCCCCAGAACCCCCCAGCACCATTTCAGCAGCAGCAACTCGCATTTGCCCTCTATGAGATCCTATAAATATCTCTGTGAGACACTTATTCCTCCTGTTCCTTCTCTCTATCCCTCTGAAAGACAGCCCTGGAGTTGGTGACCTGCACCCAGTTTGGTGTCATGCAGTGGCACAGCATCCATGGGGATGCATTCCGGATCCCTGGCAAAGATATTAACCCTCACAGCCCCAGGGTGGACCTCACAGGGCTCCAGCTGCAGCTGTTTTCCAGGGACATGCAGCAAAAGTAATGGAAAGTTGACAGTAGGGTTTTATTGTTTAAATCTTGTTTAACAGATTTCACTAAGGTGCACTTCTTTGGTTAATGTTAAACCAGGCTTTTTAAATTCAATTATAGGTTAACAAATAACACACTGTCTCAGGTCAGTCCAACAAGTAGCCACAAAATTAATTTTGTGCCAGGTGGAGCAGAGAGGGGTCTGTGTCACAGCACAAAATGCCAGTGCAGAGGCAGGGATAGGAGTGAGTTCCACAACCATTTCCAGACAGATTAGAGCACTGGGGCACACACTGTCCTCTGTAAATAACAGCTGCCATTACCACTGCCCTTATTCAAATCTGCTAATTACATCCCGTTATCAAATGATGATGTAATTAACGAGGGGGACCATTCCTTTTACACTGCATGCTCCTTTTGTGAGCTAAAGGAATAAATTTAGATACACTCCTGCTTGTTAAATTTCCAAAGTCATGAAATTTAAGGTTCCTCCAAGCCCTGCCAAGACTCAAGGCTTCCTCTTGCCTGAGACACTGCAGGTCACCCAGGCCTCAAGGTTAAGTAAAGGTAGCAATTTATCAGAGACCTCATACACATCTTGAAATCTTTTTCTCAAATTCAGAAGATGACATCATTTGGATGATGTAGTCTTTCATGCAACATTTTCCTAGGGCTTCAAATCCTATAAATCACAGCAACTTCCTACATTTGAGAAGATTTTACACGGTAATTTTGCCTTGAACATTAAGAATGTTTATTTGTGAACTTGTCAAAGGTAACTGCTGCTGCTTCTGACTTTTTTCAGGAAGCCTGCCTAGTTTTCATGCTCATTAACACTGCAGTCTCCCAGACCTTAGTGATACTCAGGATAATTAATTCTCAAGAGACTTTCCTTTATGCATTAAAGGCAGAAGCTTTGAGCTCTTAAGAGAAGGACACCTGTGGCCCTCAAACTTCAGAAATAAAAGAACAATCTGACACATCATCCCTCACCCTTCCTTTCCACTGGCTCTACTTCCAGCAATAACCAGTAAGCAGTTCCTCAACATTTGACAGCTGGACCAAAACAGTGGCTGAATACACATAAATATTTGAGGGAGAAGCCAAGGGGACCAAATATCTGCTGGCACATGGGTAGGTACCAAACATTTCTGCAAATACACAGAGTGACAAAATCACCACAGCATTCCTGGGCATTGTCAGACTGTGAATGTGCTCCCACCTTACAAGATTCAAATAAAGCTGAAAGGCTGCAAATCCACAGCACTGAGAACTCCAGCTCACTGAGCAGAGCTGAACTTGAAAAGCTCTGGAGAGCCCAGGATGTGATCCCTGGGCACCTGCACTGCATTATTTACAACCAGCTCTTCATCTCAAAATTTCAAGTAAAGCAGCACACTGAACGTTATAGAAGGAGGCAGGTTAATTCAATACCAATTTGGCTAACCAGGTGAATATTTTTAACACATCAACTTCTGTAAAATGCAAGTTCTTTCTTCTGCAGTTCTAGCAACATCTACTATTAGGGCAAAAAGCCTTAAAGCCTAACTGTCCAGCACTGCTGGAAGAGACAAAGCCCCCAAGAAGCCACAGCCTAAGAAATCACTTGGCATCCACATCATCTTGGACAAGTGAGCCCACAGAACCTGGGGACAGCACTGTCAGCTCTGGAACCAGCTGGATGCTCTCACAGACACTTCAGCAGGTCCTAAAGGCAGAGATCTTCTGCACATTCAGTGCTAGATGTTCAAAACCAGAGAAACAGGCCCTGAGCAGCTCCTGACTGAAGGAGGAACAAATAGAGGATAACAAAAATTCTATGGTCACAACTTGAGAAAAAGAACTCAAGCAAAATCAAATGCTTTGCCCAAGAGCAGGCAGGCATTTAGTGTAAGAGCCAAGTGCTTCCTGAATCCAGTCCAGTCCCAGAGCACAAAGAATCTTTGCTTTCTCCTCCCCATACAAAGCTAATATCTTCCCTATTTTACCTTAAAGAAACAAATCCCTATTGTCTCCAAGAATCCTGCTATTGGGACACCCACAGCCCTCAATCCTGCAGCCACCACACAGGTGCAACATTTCCAAATGGAACTGGTGCTCTCACATGTTCTGCAGGACCTTACTTCCCAGTTATCAAACCGAGTTATCACATGCCATTCTGATTTCACAATATTATTCAAACATAGAAATTATAAATATTAAATTTATACACTATATAACTTTTCTGACATTAAAAAAAGGCAATACTAAGAACAAACTTGTCTAGCAAAATAAAGTGGACTCCTGTAAGAACACTAACCCAGGGACATTTTGCATAGATAAATAAGAAGTTTCCATGTACAAGGACCTCCACAACCTGGTGGCTTCCACAGGAACTCCAGAACTCAGGTGGAGGCTGAGCTCACCTGTCCCCGTGGTGGCTGCTCTGAGCCCACAGTGCTGCCAGTGCACAGTCCCTGCCCCTGGCACAGGGGGCCCAAGTTTGGGGTGATGGTGCTGGCCAGGCTCCCTCCTGTCAGCGGCAGGGATTGGGCAATGAGCCCAGAGGTGCTTCCAGTCAGTCAGGATTAGCTCCAGGTGCCCTGAGGCTCAGCCAGCAGTGACAGAGTCCCCAAACCAGCAGGGACACCTGCACCCCGAGGTGTTCCTGACCAGGAACAGCCTGCTGGGGTCTGGCCAAGGCTGAATGCAGGACAAAGCATTCAGCAATAATTATTTATATAATTATATATAAATAATTATAATATACATATTAGTTATATAATTAAATAGAAATAATTATAATATACATATTATTTATATAATCAATAAGTAGCAATTATGTCGAGATGGACACGACTAGCACCATCACCAGTCCTTAATTAAAAACTTCTTGTGTCTTCTCTCAATAGACCTCAGGCAGCTCCACACAGCTCTGACTCCTTTCCTCTCTACATGACTGGATAAACCCAACCTGTCCCTTACCCAGCCCCCTAACCCTGTCTGTCCCTCACAGCATCTTCTCACCTTGTCTGTCCCTTGCACAGCCACATGTCCCAAACCTCCCCACAGCACAGCCAGCAGAGTCCATCCCAAACTGCAGCAGACCGAGTCTCAAGCTCCAGGTGCACCTGGAATCTGTAGCCACCTCTCCCAGTCTTTTATAACACCCGAACTCATTGGGCAGGCAAGGCTGTTTCTACTCCTTGTACAATGAGTCCAGCTGTAATCCACGGGGAAAGATTGCCTCCTGCACTGTCCCTGCAAACCATCCCACATCCAGCTGGACCAGGGGAGGTTTGGCTTGCACAGCAGCAGGAATTTCATCCCAGGGAGGGCGATTAGTTGTTGGGATAAGCGAATTAGAATGAGGGGTTAGTTATGGCTGCCCAGGTGTGGAGTCACTGTGTGGAAGGTGTTTCAGGGAGGTCTGGAAGCACTCAGGGCTGGTGGCCATGGTGGGGATGGGTCACAGCCTCAGTGATCTCACAGGGCTCTTCCACCCCAAGTGATTCTGCCAATGGCTCCTGATCATCCCAGCTGATCTCTACAATTAAATGACAGCGTTTGTGGGCCAGGGGAGAGTAGAGACTGCCACTCACCTCAGCTGCAGGAAGGCTTTTAGCACTGCCTCCCCTTCTCTGGATCCCTGTACCCAAACAGGACCTTTCCGGAGGGGTGGGCAGGTAGATGACTAACTCAATTTTATTTTTTTTTAGTCTAATCGGATAATCAGGCCCAGGTGACCAACATCATGGCAATTAACACCCTGCTGAGTGCTGCCAGGCCCATCTTCTCTTTGGCAAACCCCAATTGTGCACCAGAAGCAAACTGAATTCCACACTTGCTTCAAGTAATAAAATACTATTCTCTCTGGTGAGGGATGGTGAAATACCATCTCTCACCATGTTCAAGTGTTACTTGGTCTGCAGAATCATGTTACACAGAGAAATAATTTCCTTTTCAATCAAAATAAACGTTGCATGGCAGAGTATTAAGAAACACAGCACGGAACAAAGCAGTAAATTTACCATAATACATTTTGTCTGAGCAAAACAATGATGACAAAAAGCTCAGAACAGTTTATACATTCCTGAGAAAGCACAGAAAATTTATAGAAACATAATTCAATCTTACTACCTTACTTGAATAAATAAGAGATTAGTTGATGTCTAAATTAGTATAAAGATTGTTTTCATAATAATAAACCTATCTCCCACCAAAAAGCCTCTGAAATACACTTCAGTGAAAGTTCTGTACAGATGATAATAACTGATCATGTAAAAGCTTCATAGCACAGAAATGGATAAATAAGAAATTAGTCACGTTGGTCAGAACCAACACCACCAAAAGAAACAGGCTAAAGATGATAATGGAAAATAATAGCAGGGTTGATTAAAACCTCTTAAAGTTCTTCAGAGAGTAAGAAAAGCTGCCCAGTGAAATAAGTTTACTAACACAATTAGGGGCATTTAGGGAAAGGTTATATGATTATGGAGAATTATCTTTAGCATGTAGTGGCTTGGTACTTGGGGAATATAGACAAGTTTAAGTTGGTATTTCTAGTCCTACCATGTATGTAGACCTGCAGGTAAGTAACTTTCTTACTCCTTTTATATCTCCTATTACATTCAAAACACTTATTTTAGGATAGAAGGATTGTGTAGTGGGCAATTAATGCAATGGGACATTAATGTAATGAGTTAGGCTGCTTTAAAAGCAGCAGCCAGCACCCACACCCAAGCAAGCAGCAAATCCCTGAGACAGAGTAGGGTGCTCATAGGTTAATTCTGGAGGAGATCCAGCAACACTAACAGACCTTTCCCACAAGGATGTTTGTGATAGTTATTACAATATTTGTTAATTAAACACACCAGCAATGAATCCAAGAAGATGGCATGAAAATCAAAATGCCAAAGGCTTTGATTTTTTTTCCCCTAAATGTAAAATGGGGAAAGTAAGACAAATCTAGTTCCATAATAAAGGACATCAGTCATTTCAGTTGGAGTCTTGGATCGCAGGTTTAGGCACAATTCTGACAAGTGTTTTTTTTCTGCACAGGACTCTCAGCACAGAGGCAGGAGTGTCACCCATCCCAGCCAGGGAGCTGTGGTGTGAATCCTTACACACAGGAGCATGGAAAGCCTTGGATTGTCCCTGTCATAGCTCGTGCAAGGCAGGAGCTGCCATTCCTTCCAAAAGCAGCTCAGCAGAGGCCAGGAAGCCTTCCCTGCTCCCAGGCAAGGCGTCACTGCTCACAGATTCAGCAATATTCTGTAACATTGAAAGGCAGCACCTCGTGGCTCCTGAACATACTCAAATTCTAACCTGAGAAGAGAAATAAACCCCAGTGCTCTTCCAAACCTCAATGTATACAACTCCATAAACAGGAATCTCTCTAGAGACCTTGGCTTTTAAAGAATACACACCAGAACAAAGCTGGGAAAGCAGCAGGAGATCTTCAATGCTCAAGTTCTTGTGCCTGTGGAGTGACAGTCACACCCAGCCCTGCAGAGCTGGCTGCAAACAGGCTCCATCTACACACACCCAATCCATGCTGGGCACAGACACTGCTATTGATTTCATCCCTTACAGAGGCTGCATACACGAGCCTTAGACTTCACCCCCTGCATTGAATGCAGGATGCATTTCATATTCTAGAAAGAAAATAATAGCTTACAGCAGCCAAGCAGTGTGAGCAGTCAGAAAGGTGGCCTGGTTAGAAGAGGGGTAAAAAAAGAAAGAATTACAGAACAAAAGGAAATGCCTGCCAGCCTGGAAAACAGGGGCACCCTGGTAAAGTGCAGCTGGACTCTGAAGTACAGCTGACTTACATATAAACTGCAGACATCCTAACATACCATTGAGGAGTGGAAAGAAAACCAAAAGAAAAAAAAAAAGGAAAATAGAAACTCTAGCAGCTTATTGTCTGAAAAAGGAAAAAAGCCTGATCAAACAGTAAGTGCATCAGTACATCAGTACAGAAGAAAGCAGAGCAACAATGAAAGAAAACAAAATGTTTGCTAAAATAAATGAAAAATACAGTCAGTGGGACCTCTTAGGACCTTGTTTTTTCCCTGCAGATGGAAAAGGGATACACAGGCAGGAGCTGGACTTGTGGAAGGCAGCTTGGGGATTTTGTACATCCATATGCACACACCAGAGTTATTTAACCTTCAGAGCTTTCTGTGCTCTCCTATGCAGAGTGAGCACTCTTGAGCAGGAAGAAATCAAATCTGAAAGCCCTTCACAGAGATAAAAAGTTCTATATATTATTTCAAGCCTACTCTGAATAGCTGATACTCCTCTTGAACAAGGACATCTTAACTACTTTAACAGGGTGAAAGAGATTTGAGTGTACTTCAGCAGAATTAGAACAATTACGTGCATTAGATCTCTATAGGAGCTTAAAGCACTTTAATGGGATAAAGAAGAATTTAAGTGCTATGAACTATAGAACAGTTTAAAACATCATTTGATAAAGATTTAAACTAAGTTAATGGATACTGTAGCAATTCTCTACAGAGCAAATTGCTAGAAACAGATTTTGACAATAATCTTCTTTTCATGAATTCATGGGAAAAGATATCTCTGCAGTGTACTGTCCACACTTAGCAAGGTAGTGAACTATTTCTTCCAAAATAGAATTAGATTAGCACAGATCCACCTAATACATCTAGGGCAGCTTAGGTGGTTCCTAGTTCTCTGATCACCCCCACAGTGGCAGCATTTATTAAGTGACATCATTAGCAGGAATGTGCCAATGTTCTTCCTCAGCCAAATTTCACTGCACAAATCACTTCAGCATGAACAAAGAACAGATGAGAGGGGAAAATTAATTAGTGCAGTGCCTTGTTCTCTCTCCTACATACACACAGCAGATATAACCTGCACGCTCAGGTGTGAGGGAATACAGGGACATCTCTCCAGGTTTTCCTTTTCTTTGAAGCTTCTGAATGTGTCACCCCTTCATGTCTGTTTTTGCTGCTCTGGCTCTGTGAACGAGAGGGTTGTGACTGCTCAGAGCTGACAGGATGCTGGTCAAAAGAGAGGACAGTTTGCTGCTTTGGCAGCAGGGGAAGGCTTTGTGCAGAATCACATCCCTCTGGTAACCACGGGATCTGTGCAGAGGATAACCTGCTCCTCAGAATTCCCCCTCATTGCTCTCAAAGTCTGACAGAGAAAAGTGCTGGTGCTTCCAGGCAGGGCAGACACAGGCCCTGGAGTCTTCAGAGGGACAATGACCTGGAATTACAAACACTGGGGGAAGGGGATGGTGAGAGGCAGCTCTGATAAGCAGGACCTCACCCATTTTTACATGCTCACATCAAGGCATTTTAAGAGTCTTTGTTTTCAGAAGACACTGAACTCTCCCATCTGAAAATCACACTTCTATTGCATCTCAAATTGAGCACCCAAGGAGTTGGGTAACAACAGCATCAACCAAAAAAAATCTGTCTTTTAGGAAATTCTTAGCCTAAAATTTCTAGTCAAGGCTTCAAGTTACATTTCCAGCTAACATCAAACAACATGAAAAATATGTGCAACATGGCATAGAAAAACATTTCTGGTTTGTAAATCTAGCTATGGTTGTTAACATGAAATAGTGGGTAAACCACAATGTTGCTCTTTCACAATCACAGAACAGAATCCACTAAACCTCAGCCATCCCACCTTCCCAAAGAGCAATATCCACGTGGTCATCTCTGAGGCACCTGCTTTAAATAATGTTTTGGGAGAGATGCTTTTGAACAAGAAATATATCAAATTCTCTACACTGAACACATTTAGTGAAAGTGTATTTAAATCCAAACTTGTCTTATTTGCTCAACATTATTTAATTATTCACAGAGCTCTACGGTTTCATGGTGTAGAACTGAGCTGAGAATCCTGCAGTTTGTAATGAAGTAAGCACAAAACCAATTAGTGCTTCATGAAATGAAGAACTTGAGTGAAAACATTTACATTTCTTCTTATATTAGCAGCCAACTAACCTGTGCCAGCTTTATACACACCTGCATAATAGATTTTAGAGCAAAAGCAGCAGCTTCCTTTGTCACTGTCTCATCTGAATCACACTCACAGCATTATCCAGAATGTCACCCTTGTGTCTCTCTAGTCTGTTTTTGTTACCACACCAGGCTAGGATCACTAAATCACAGAATCACAGAATCATTTAGGCAGGAAAAGACCTTTAAGGGTAGAATCATAGAATCCTTAAGGTTGGAAAATCTCTCTAAGATCATTGAGTCCAACCATGACCCCATCACTGCCAGGTCCACCAGTGAACCATGTCCCCAAGTGCCACATCCACACATTTTACCCTCCCTCTGCCAAATCCACCACGAATGTGTTCAGGTACATTGGCTTCCTTCAACATGGAACAGGGAAACACCATAAGAACTTTACACTAACCTTCAGCTTCAGCAAGAATAAAATATGTAACTGATTAAATCTGAATTAACAGCTCAGAAAATGCTTCTTCATGCCATGTGGCACATGCATCTTAATTATCTGACTGCTCCATCACTGTTTGCATGAGGGAAAAGGCTTCTGCAAAATTTCCACTGCTTTTTATTCCTTCTTCCTTCCATTTCTAAAGTAACAGAAAGTGCTTCCAGTTTCCTAGTGAGGGACTCAGCTGCATTGGAAAGGGTATTTTAGAACTTTTGCTAGATTAAACTGTGGTTAAAACCTTCAATAGTTGTGAGAATTTATCCCAAATCATCCCAGATTCAACTTTCAATGCACTACAGAGTCTAGCTGACAGGTTTAGCTCTCCCCCCAGAATTTTCATAATGCACTTGGTTGTTATTGTAAATTGTTGCTGGCTGGAAATGCAGACCTGAAATGAAACACTCACATCTTGGACAGCTCACTCTGATCAAGATTTCTTGACAGTTTCAAAACTAGAAGAAACATTTTCCCACAAAAAAAAAAAGCAAGGACCGGCCATTTCCCTCCCTATAACTTCTATTGTGGATACCCTTTTAGAAAAAAAACATTTCAAAAGGAAAAATATAAGCCAAAATTCCCAGCCACACATGTGCAAACCCCATGAAAGTTGACAAAAAAATACACTGTATTGCATCTCCCATGCTAATGGTTGATGCAACTGAAGGTACATAAGAAAATAAGAAATACATTTTTCTGGTTTTGTCAGCTGCCAATAAAAATAAACATTGCTGTTGCCATTCAGGTCAAAAGATAAAACTTAATTGATATCTTCACCCTGACAAAATACAGAGCCTGTCCTGTGTTCATTGAGCTCCAAAGGAAGAGTTTTTTCCAGGGACTGTTTATGGCATAAGGAGAATGTCTGCATAGGAAATGTGATGTCCAGCACAGCATCCTGGTGTACAAAACTCCCTGGGAAGGTTGTTAATAGGCAGCGCTGTTTTCTTAATGTGTTTCTTAATATTTTCATTCTCTGACCTCTTTCCATTTTCTGCCCGAGGTGAACCTCATCACAGTGATGCTTTCTGAAATGCTAACAGCATCATAAGTAACCTGGACCATTGCATTTCTTAACTTCAATTGAATCCAAAGAAGTTAAGAAGTTAGAGAAGCAGAAATTTGTGCCAAATTAGGTGCAATTCACTGCACCCAGAGAAGGAAAGCATAGACATAAAGATTTGACATCTCCAGAGACTCTGTGTAGAAGAGAAAGTGATTACATTGCACTGATATGTTTTTAAATAGTGATTCTTTTACATGACATTGGTTAGGCTTTACTTATTTTAAGTTATGCTACTCCTGGTAGCAGAAATTAAAATACAGTTTTTCATACAGCTTTTTTGGATCCTAACAATGGATCCAAACCCAAATACCTGAGCTAAATCTGTTGACACTTTTATTTTCTGTTGCATTCATATTTGGCATCTTTCACATTTTACTTCACATTTCTTCTTTGAAAACACTGGAATTTATCCACTAAAAATCTGCAAGTAGAAAAGCAGGCCTGTACAATAAAAGGAAATTATACACCCAAGACACACATACACACAATTAAAATCTTGTGATTTTCCATTCAAAGAAACGGGGAACCTGTGATATTCCAAATTCCACCCCACAATGACTTTCAAAACACATCCATTCTCTTTGAAAACTCTTCTGAATTACTCTGCCATGCTCACTTGTGCAGAAATCAGGGTTAACAGGATGAAAGCCTCGTTCTATCAGGTTTGCTTAGCACTGAGCTACTGCCCAAAGCACCTCAGCCACCTCCTGCTGCTCCCAGCCCACACAAAATTCACTCTGTGCTGCTGGACTGCTGCTTTATGAAGCCCAAAATCCCCAAAGCTAAGACTGGAGTGCTGCACATCTCTCCAGACAATGGCAGATCCAGAGCCTTGCCAGGCTCCAAAATAAACCCAATTATCTTGTGCATTGCCCCAGCTGAACTCTCTCTGCTTCCAGGAACACAAGCAGCAGTGCCAGGTAGCCAAGTATTCAGATCATGTCATCTTCCAAGACTTAAAAAGAAAATAATTATCCTCCAGTAATTGAAAATACAAAATGAGGTTTAACATCGTGTTCTGATCTTTTTATTTCATGCTGTGAGAGGATTAATTGACTGAAAATGGAAAGTGCTCCCAGACTGCTGTACCTGGCCCCGTGTAGCCCTCACACCCAGGGCTGAGCAGGGTTTTTGGGCACCAGCACAGCCCCAAACGGAGCTGCTGCATGCACACGGGGCTGCAAGCCAGGCTGCCCACATGTGCAGCACAGCTGCATTCTCCCATTGTGTCTGTTAACCCCCTGTGCACCGGGATAACCACCCAGGGCTGCTCTGAAGACTCTTCACATTTTTCTGCTGCTGCCGAGGTGCTTTTCCAAATCAATGAGATTTCTCTGTGCCTTTATCCAACTGCCAGACAGCAAATCTTTTTCTTTCTCTACAGAAATTCAAGATTATCCCTCAGTTAAGGTTCTTGTAAGCCCGTGGATAGGTTTAGACAAGACCCTGGGTTTGCCAAAGCTCTCGGGGAGATTCTGCTTTCATTATTACTTAGTCCAAGTAACCTCCTCACCAGTGCCCTCATAAACCTCTTTTCTCAGGTCTGACTTAGCCCAGCAATTCTTTGCCTTTCCAATTCACAGAAAACTCAGAGCAGCCCCTTCTCAAGCTCCAGGAAGGATCTTTCTGTCACCTCTGAGGCAGCAATTCATGTTTGCTCCTTGCTCTGTGGTAATGACACCTCCAGATTCTATTTCACCACATAACCCCAGGTGAGTGTAGTTGTTCTCAAGGGCAAAAGAAAACTCTCTGTACTCCAGACAGAACATTTATTTCTAACCCATGAACCACCTTGATGCAAAATAAACACATAAATCAAATACCATCCATCACATAAGTAAATCAAAAGTTGTTTGGGGCGATTTCAGTGAATTATAATTAGCTATGCAATGTTGTTAAATCAAAAGTATACAGGAGAAACCTTGACTTGCCATGAGGCACGAGTCCTAAAAAATATACACAAAAACATGCAGAAGCCCAAGTTGACAAGAGGCCTTAAATATTTTTATTTTATTCTTTCACTTTACAAAGCCTAACAAATGTTTGCTATGTGCATCTCTGCCTCTTGCATGCCTTCAGTACCTTTCAAGCCTGCCATTAAGGCTTTAAAAATTTGTAGTTCATTTTAGTAATTCTGACTTTATAGAAGAAGCTTTTACATTTTCTGAAGTCAAATGTTGCCTGCAAAATGGTTTTCTGACTCTTGAAAAATATTTCCTAGCTACCTTTTCAGGAATCAGGGTTGTCACTCCAAAGCTGCTGAGTGAAAATTTCAGGATTGCTCTCATTTTCCAAATTTCCCAAATCACAAACCAAGCTGTAAAGCTAAAGAAACCTGAGATCTCAACAAAGGTTCTTCGACACCAAAACTGTTCCGAAAAGCAATTTTTTTTAACGAGCCAGCATAGGAAAATCAAATCACATCTCAATAAAACATCACCAGGAGCCCCAGAAGCTGGCGTGGCTCTTGGGCTCAGCCTGGGGCAAAGCAGAGTCTGCAGCTCCTGGTTAAGTTCTTTGTGGCCTTTCTGCCTTCAGCTAACAAGGACTTAGAATGTGTGGTTTAAAATAAATAAATCAACGCACATGAAACCTTAAATCTCACTGAGCTTAAACCTCTCTGAATGAATTTCCATATGAAATATAAAATAATGCTTAACATCAGAGTTGCAGGCTGTCATTGGAAGCTGCCTAAACCTCTCAAGGGTTTCCTGAGCCTACACATAGAACTGTAAAAGAAATTGGAATCTGGAGCTCTTGGAATAGAAACACTGGATAAACCACCCCTTCCATTAGGAAAAAGGGTGGGTTTTTCTGAAAACAGAAGTCTAGATAGGAGAGGCATTTTTTTCCCTAAGTTTCCTGGGGCTGCCCCTGTCCCCTCAGCATCTGTGAATTTCTGGTAACCTCTGTATTTACCCTCACAAATAACTTTTCTGCAGAGTTCTCAAGGTGAGGAGGAACCTGAAAAGGCTTCTTTAGGAACTCTTGGGGAGGTGTCTGAGGCTCACAGAGCCCTTGGTCACAGCAGCACGCTCTCTATAAAATATTTCTCCCTGTAAAAACGAAATGTGATTGTCATTAGCTGGTTCTTTTGCTGCAGTCAGTGCAAGCCTCCTGCCACTGTAGTCTGGAAAGAAGCAAAAAGCAAAGGAACTTCCATCCCACTCTGCTTTAGAGTGTTCATCCCTTTCTCTTCTCCCTTCCTTGATCGGTACAGTCTGAATTTAATTATGATTTAAACCCCCACACCTCCCCACTACCTTTTAGGCCCCATATTGTTCTATTTTTCTGTAGCCTGATGAATACAGAATGCACCTGGAAAGCCTGCCTGTTTCACTTTTCACACAGCTTAAAAAGATGGAGTGCCTATAAATGTCTCTTTTTTTTTTGTTGTTTTTTCTTTAATCATTGATCAAGAGGGTGCTGTGTAGAGAAGAAACAGCATATAAACCCCATATGACATAGGGAGGGTGGGAAGAAAAAGTGTTCTCTGCCCTCAGAAGGGAACAGAAATATTCAGACTTCATACACAGGTTTGCTAATGCTGCTAAATCTTATGCTGCCAAAAGAAAAAGCAATGAAAAGTGTTCCCAAATCACAGTTTCCCTGTATTTTGAATCCATAGATAGTTCTTAAAAGCTACAATCTGTTTTTCATTTCTTTTATTTTCCAGGTCATCTCCTGTAAAACTATTCTACAGCAAGCCACAAAGCACAGACTAGAAATGTATTTATTTCTAAAAAGAAAATAAAAGGGTAAAGAGTCCTGCACAGGGGAAATGCACCACTGGGCTTCTACTGAGACTATTCAAGAAGATCCTTAGAAACAAAGATCTTAAGAATTGGAACTCTTTAAAGCTGACAGAAGTAAAGTACAGATTTCTCACCACCTCCATCTGTTGAAGTTCATTAAAACTCAGTTTTCCAGGAGCTGACAGCATTTAGCACACAGGTCTGAGGAGCAGCTGGGCACTTAAAGGAGGGTCTGTTTAACTCTTTCAGCAGGGGAATTTGTGGAAATCATCTCCAAAATACACAACACCCCCCAGGGTACCAGTGGTCTAAATTAGCTGATCCATACTTGTGCTAATTGAAGATTCCCACAGGTCCTTTCTATTTCCCCAGGGATGAGCACTCATTCCTTTTATTTGGTTGCAGGTGGCAAAATTCCATTTTCCCTCCATGAGAATTCTGCACAAATCCTTTTTTCCAAGCCCCATGGAGAAAGAGCCGAGGTTTAACATGTGCTGCTGCCACCCTGATCCCTGCACAGCCACCCTGCCCAGGGAGCCAGAGCCAGCCTGGACATGTGGAGGGAGCAGAAAACATTCATACAGAACAAGATCCTTGGAAAACCAGAGCTTAGAGATAAGAAATGGCTGTGAAATGACGAATACAAAAGGAATTTAGCTCCCCCCCCCCTTGGAAAACCCTCTTCTCTATCTTCAATATTAGTGGTTCATTTTCTTTTAGTATCCATAGGCCAGCTTTGAATGTAAAATCCCTCAGGGATTGGTTAAAAGTAGAATTCCCTTGGTAATTGGTGCAAATTGTAAAACCCTCAAAAGATATAAAACCCCTATAAAACAATAGCTGTGGGTATATGTAGATAGGATGCCTTCATGGAATAAACCATGGATTTGTGCCTCTCTGCATATGCTGGTCTCTACCCCGCTGGTCTGAGAGCTCCCCACGAGCCAAAATTCCATCTGGGCAAGGCTCAGGAACGTGCTCAGTCACTGAGGGCTGCAGAAGCAGCCTCAGGGATCCCAAAGGGACCCCAAAAACCCAGCCAGTGACATGGACACACCCTGGGACATAGGTGACAGCATCAGACAAGGCTACAGCGTCCCTGTGCCCATCACAGCAAGGAGAGCGTGGAACAGCTGCCAAAACAAGGGCAGAGCTCCAGCACACGGGAAAGGAAAGTTTAGCAGAGCTGCATGCACAGAGTGGAAGTTGATCTGAAGAGATCAGGTAAATAAATATCCTCTAGATCATATCACAAAAGGACTTCACAGAGGAGCCTGCAGCAGCTGGATCTGTGTTTTTAGGAGCTCCACCTATAGCTGATGGCACTGGCACTTCCACGTTACCTTTAAATAGCAGAAATTCTTGGGAACAACAAAAAAAAGGAACATACAAGGGAAGGCACATGTGAATGAACAGGACAAGCCTGGTACATTCTCTCTGGATTTAAAACACAAAAGAGGGATGAAACATTTCTGCTAATGGTTCTTGGATTTTTCAGATCATCAGGGTTTAATGTCAGGAGCTCATAATGCTCAGATGGATCTATAGTCTGCTTCCTGTCTCCTCCTGAATTTACAGTTGACTGGATTTGATAAGAATAAGTAGCAGTAAATTGAAGAAAGGAAGAGAAATGCCCCAGAGTTGACTCAGCCTCCAATATCTAGATCAAATAATTATATATAGGTCAAGGCTATTTCTCTCAACCTGTTTATCAGATGGTGCCATCAATAAAGCAGATTGTCCTTAATGAAAGTTGCCTTAAGATCTCAGGCTACAAAATCATGTGTAAGGAGTCAAGATGGATTTATCATCAAGATGGGAAAATTTTTTGACCCATTTGTTGATACTTATTACTTTATTGATGAGCTAAGTTATCTTTGTTGCCCAGAACATAAACAAAAACAAACAAAAACCAAACAAACAAACAAACAAAAAAAAAAGGAAAAAAAAAAAAAAAAGGAAAAAAAAATTAAGAAAGAGCAAGGAGATGCATTTTTTAGTTGTCCCTGATGACAACCATGTATTCAACATCAAAACCACATTTACCACTGCCCTGCCAGAGCCTAAAATCTCTTCTGCTTTCTTTATGGCAACATGGAGACCAAAATATTTTTGAAATATGCCATCTAAATGAGCAGGAAATTTAAAGTAAATGTCATAAAAGACAAGGTGTTGAATTCCTTTTGAACAGAAACTTTTATTCTCACATCTGGCTTTAAAAATCTCTTCCAGTACTTTAACCATCAGCAGCCATTTACAAATTCAGATCAATATTGATCAACCTGAAATCATGGTTTAGTGCAAAAAGAGTGTTTGCATGTCAACACAAAGAAAGCCTAAAGCTCATTAAAGTAGGTGATGGGACTTGGATCCCCATTAGTGTAACAGCCACAGCAGGTCAGAGAAATCTGTGCTGCATGTGCAGCCTTCAGAGCTCCACACCTCAATTCCTGGTTCTCAACAGGCTCTTTCAGATCTCTGGAAAAGGCAGAGCAGGTCAAGGGAGGAGACAGAGCAGAGGTACCAGGGAAGAGCAGCATCTTCTGTTCTGTGTCTCAGGCAGCTGCCCTCGGAGGCAGTGCTGCAAACCCTGCCTCAAGCCATGCCAAGAGCCAAAGGGATGAGAGGGGCACAGTTCCAACTCCCTTTCTCAGCACAAGAACCAAGGATCAGTGAAACTGCTCAGCAGTTTTCAAATGTGGGCAATGAGCTAATGGTGAAGAAGAAATCATTCAAGTACCTGTTTGATTACACGTGAAGCCCTGGGTCAAATATTGTGTTTTCAGGGTTAATATTCCAGGAAAAAAAATGTGTGTTCTAACCTCTACCAGAGGCTGAACAGCCCCAGTGCCTCAGCAGGGGTCTGCACAGGAATATTTGAGCAATGTGTGCTCTGTAAGGAAGTTCCAGATGAGAGGGATTTCCTTTTGAGATGGAGACCTAAGAGCACTGTGACCAAAGGACATTTTATAAACAGCATGTATGGAAAACTTCAGTCAGCCAGATCTAGTCCTCCCAAATTAAAACATGCTCAGATTCCATTGTCATAATGATTATTAATAAATGGGCTACAAGTTTGCAGTGAAAATTGTCTGGTAAAGGAAAAAAAAAAAAAAGCTCTATTTTGCAAAGCACATAAGTTAATTAATTAGTCTATGATCTTCACCAGACAAGTACTGGAAGGGCATGACATCATTTGTACTGTAGGCACTGCTCAGAGTATTTTACAGATGTGCCTAGAACAGCTCATGCATTTTTAAGTAGAATCACACAGACAGAAATTGCAAAAGCCAGGTTTAGTCACTTTAAAACATGAAAAAGAAAAACTCTTGCCTTCTTCCTTTTCTTTTTTAAAATACAAACCAACACTTCTGTGGAAGAGCTAGGCAATCCATATTAAAGTGTAGGAATCAGGACAAAAGTATGGAATGCAAACAGGGTTTCTGTGGAAGCGAAAATAACAATTACTTTTATTTGTCACCATTTTTAGCAGAATGAGCAGCAATCAAACATTTGCAGAAAAAGAGCCTCATTGCAGCACAAAGAGGCTCTGCTGGACACTTTTTCTGCCTGCAGGGTTCCCCCTTTATTCTGTGCCCAAACTGAGCTGCATGATGCTCTGTGGCAGGAATTGCTGAAGACCAAGGCAGCCCCAGCTGCAGAGGTGGGAGCTCCTGCAGTGCAAACATCACGAGGAGGACAATGAGCTGCTCTGGCTGCTCCCAGCCAGCCTCTCTCACCCCGTGCCCTGTTCTGCAGCCTGAAAATCCTTGGCTTTGCTTTGGGTTCTCCCCCTCTCGTGATTGTTAAACTGCAGCAGCATTTGCCACGAGTGTCAGGAGCAAGAACAAAACCCAGTCAGGTTTTTTGGTTTTTTTTTTTTTTTTTTTTTGTCAGGGCAGCAGTGCTGTGGGAACAAGCTCAGCCCAACTTCTGCAGTCTCCTGCAGCCTCGTGTCTCTCAATAATTCCAGGTAATCACATTAACAGCTTCAAACATTATGTAATGACATCATTCAAACACACAGCTCCCAAAGGGTTGATATTAGATCAAGGAATTACCATTCCTCATGCATTTGTGACAAATCCAATAGGAGCAAATGATTTGTTACACAACACAGCTCAGGTTGGTTGCTCCCCTAACAGCAAATGTCTGCTCTTAGCTCAAGCTTCTAATCTTGCCTGGAGCTAAGATGCTGAACAGAAACCCTTAATTTGATATCTGAATTAAGAGAAGGACTTTCCTGAGGTCGAAAATGGGTTACTTCAGTACCCTTTCTATGTTTGATGTATGAGTTTTGTTTTCCAGGACTGTTTAAGGCCCTCAGGAAGACAACTCCTTTTAAAAGTTAATAGAATTCAGGCATTGAGATTGGGGATTCTAAAAACCTGACTCATTTTTTGACACCAAATAAAAACAAACAAAAAAAACCCCAACAAACAAAACCTGTCCTGTAGCCCATGGATGCTTTAATATCCAGAGTTGTAAACCTGTGGATGACTAAATAGGCTGAGCACTGGAAAGACACATCTTGCAGGTCTCTGTGCAGAAGATGAATTGAAATTATCACCACAGAAACTTCTAGAGTGCCAAAGAGACACACAAAAATGCCTGCACCTGCCCCAGAGAAACTTCTGAAGGTTTGGTGGAATTCAAAATTGCTGAAAACAAAAATCAAGCACAGGCAGATCTATATCCAAAAGTGCAAAATAGGAAAATCTCAGGAGTAATTAGATTCTGGAGAGTTCTTACAACTCTCAGAGATAGGGAGTGTAATTGTTCAAAAAGCATTATTTGTAAACATTAAGTATTATTGTGTAACATTAAGTATATAAATACCTGACCCAAGAACCATTGGTCCTGGAGGGAAATACTTTACTATCCCATTCCTATTTACATAAAATATTCTACTTCTGTCTCCATACATATAGGTAGTAATACTTAGAAAAATATCATAAAATATAGGCCTTAATACTTAAGTATTAACAAATATCTGAAGAAAAAGTTGAAAAGAGAAAAATATACCTGCTTGTGCTACCTTAGTTTTCAAATTAAAATATTACTGTTAATTTTCAAGTTGTATCATTACTTTTTTTTTTTTAATTCCATGCACATTGGAGAAACAAGTTGGGGGTAGGGGGGTTCTATTGCTAATTTTTCCTTTGTTGACTTTCTTCTTGGCCCTGATTCTCAGGGATATTTACTCTATCTTACAATTTTGCTCCATCTTACAGTATGTCTTATGACTAGAGACTACTTTTCACAAGTTCCTTATTTCCCTTTCATGCATCACTCATGCCTATAAAATGAAGATTTGTGTATTCGAGTGAGAGACGGGCAAGGACATACAGAGAACCTGTGAAGTCATTGGACCATGTTCTCCATTAATTGCCTCAGGAGTGACCTCTTCCCTCTGGTTTTGTTTCAGCTCTTGCCTACACGAGGACTGAGCCTTTTCCTTTTTGTTCTGCAGCGTGCCCGGGGCTGTGCAGAAATGTCACCTCACGATGGCAAAGGAAAAAAAAAAAGAAGCCAACTGAAATTCCGATTATGACACTTTTTGCAAGCTGCAAGGAAACGATGATCCTTTACCTCAAAGTGTCAGATGCATCTTCCCAAATCCCTCCTGGCCCTGTAATGTATTACCATAGCAACTCGTCTGCAGTGATCCAGCGCTCCCCACGGGCTGCCTGCACTTTGGCAGCGCTGCCACTCCTCTGTGATGCAAGGAACCCCGGGCACTTAAATACCAAATCATTAGAGCAATGTTTCCCCAGTGAGCACACGGAATCACACGGGGATTTTAACCAAAACCATGGTGGGGAAAGCCAGAGGAGCTTGCAGCACCTGGTGTAGGAGGGAAATGAAAGTGGTGAAAAATAACGAGCAAAGCAAGAAAATAACTTCGAATGCTTGGTTACCTTAAGGAAAGAAGAGCACAGCATCACTGTGCTGTGCATTCTGAATTCATGAATCCTGCCACTGATACACTTCCCTCACCAGTCTCTGCTCCCAATTTTACTCTAAGTAATACAAACCTTGATTAATATTTATCTTCTCAATGACAGCTGCCACCAGAATGGCCAACCACTGTATCTCTGACTTCAAGCCCCTGGCTGTGTGTTTTGAAGGCATGAAAAGTTCAAGACCAAAATCTCATTTTTCCTCCTTTGCTTTTTATATTTCTTAATCTTCCATCTTCTTATCTATAAAACTTTACATCAGCTGATTTCAGCGTCCTGCCTCACCAAATAGGAATTAATTCTGCCTCTGGAGAGAAGCCCTGTTCCACATGCAGCATGATGTGTGCTCTTCACACCATTTGCAGGGATGTGCCTTATCCAACATGCAGAGAACAGCCTCAGAAACTTCATAACCCTTCTCCCACAATACACAAACAATCAAAGGTGGGGAGAAAATTCCAGTTCTCCTGAGTCCCACTTGTAACATCATAATGGCAGTCATACAGCCTGGAAAATGAATGCCCACTGTGGGGATTTCAGGTCTCTATTGTGTGTGTGATACAGACACCTTTGAAACTTTTTCCATTTGTTTCCACAGAAGAGCAGAATCCAAGGCTCTTTCTCAAAAACGTTTTATTTTTAATAACTTTAAAGCATTACCGTATTTCTAGGAGTCCACAGAGATTTACACAGTTTGGAAAACACACAGCACTGACCTGGAAGGGGTGACTCTGAATGCCCCAGGCTGAGAGTCAGGGGGAGTGTTTCCATCCTGCCAAGCTGCAGGTGCCTCCTCCCAGGCTCCCTGGCACTGAAGCACATCCAGAGTCTCTTCTCTCACACAGTGATGCTGTGAAGCTGCTGCAGCTGCAGCTCTCTGGGGCTCACAGACCTTGGCTGTGGCAGGGGTGCCTTGTGGTGTTTCCTGTGTGCTGCACAAAAGCCAATCCCTGCTCTCAGCTGCTCCTGTCCCACCATGGAAAACAAATATCATCCTGGCAGGGCAAGGAAAATCACTGTCTAACACCTGGAGTTTATACATGCAAGCTGGGACCCTGCCATGCTGTTTTATTAATGCTAGGAGGGCCTTTCTCTTTTCTAATCTAGTGTTCAGGCTGTTCTTTGTCACTGTAAAAGGTTGCTGCAGCTTTAGCACAGTGAGGATTAGGTGAATGATGGTGGTTCTGCTCTTCAGGTTCAAATTGCCTCTCTCCCTTCTTTGCTGGGTTTCATTCTAATGAAGCAGCACCTTACTTCACAGAAAACCACTTGTTTCTTCTTTATTTCCTTAGAAATAAAAATCTACCTAGGATAACTGCAGAACACCTCGGGAGAAGGCACAGAACTGGAGGAAATCCAGTGCCACTCCTGTTTTCTGAAAGGACAGGCAGGAGGACCAAGGGAATGACAGGCTGGACAGCTTCACCTCAGCACCTGGAAAAATGATGGGGAAAATAAACCTGGAAAATATTTCCAGGCACTTGGAGGACAAGGAGGACATCAGGAGTAGCCAGCATGGACCCTCCAAGGGGAGGTGACAATGGCCAACCTGAGAAGGCTGTGGGCTGAAGGATGGCTTGGCAGGCAGCAGGAGCAGTGGGTATTGCCTGCCTCAATTCAGCAACACCGACTTCTGACACCCTGTCCCTTCCAGACCCTCAGAGGAGCTGTTGATCAAGGGGCTGGGTGAGCAGACTGGGATGGGCCCAGAACTGGCTGAACATCCAAGGGCAGGGCTGGACATGGCTGGGGCAGAATCCAGCTGGACACCAGCAAGCTGCAGTGATTCTGCATCAGCATCTATGGGGGCTTCATGAGAACTCACCTGCCTCAGTGTTTTAGACTCTGTCTAAAACCCTGTCAGCTTTAGACTCTTTCCCCTTTGCTCTTTCACCCTGTACTAAGCACAGAATGTCATGATATTAAGTCTCTTTTTCTAGAAAATACCCTCTAGGAAATTAATATCGAGCTCCTTCAGATGCCGAGCCCTGTGTGAATGACATTTTGGTTGTTTTACCCTTCACATGCTGTGGGAAGACAGCTCGTGTGTACAGCACGGGAGTCAAGGGACTTACAAATCCACTTGCTTTGAGATCTGGAAAGACAAAGCTGTCTTAAAATATTACAAGCCTCAATTAAAGCACAGCTGAGGGCAGCAGGCTAAAGAGTGGCTGGGAGAGAAGCAGAGCTGAACGCTGGCAGGAGCAGGGATGGAGTGCTGGAGTTCAAACCAGCTCCTGTCACTGACAAGCACAGGCAGAGGCAGATTCCCCCTCCAGAGCAGCTCATTAACTGCAGCCAGTTATTGCTGCTCATGCAGAAGTCAGAAATCCCTCGTTTGTTTGTGGCTGGGCTTATGTTAAAGAGTTTCACAGCACCTGATGGAGAAGATTCCCTCCCAGAGAGGTCAGTTTGCAAACAGCACACATTAAATACAGCATAGGCACATATCCAATATAAATGTGCTCCAGAGGCCAGAACCTCAACTTCCAACTCAGTTTTTTCAATTAAAGACTTTTCAACTCTGTTGTAAGCTATTACATGACCTGCACTTGGCCAGCCATGTTCTCTTCCCCAGTTTTACACAGCCCTAAAAAGGAGTTTGGTTCTGACCTTTTTCACAACCGATTGTTCCTGTGCTGTTCTTAGGGCTAAAATGTTTATGGATCACAGAGGCCTGCACAGATGAACTGAAATATTTGATTATGGCCATTACCATTGAGCAATCATTATGCTTGATACAGAAAAAATTATTTTTCACACATGTTTGCAGAGAAGTCCAGCTGCAGGATATATATGCACTGATGGTTTTAAAGGACTGAAATAATTCAAGAAGAAAAAAAGAAACTCAGTGAATGACACAACTGCAACAATCCTGCATACAAAGCCAGGGTAGACTGCATCAAGTGTGTGAATGAACAGCAGCAAAAGTTTTCTCTCTTTCAGCTGCCCATTTGTACCTAATGGTGCAGGAAAAGAGGCTGTCCCTAAGCACCAGCACAGATAATTATCCACTGGAACCCTCTGGGGGCAGAATCCATTCCCTGCACTGGCACAGGTCATCACTGTGATTCCAGCCCTTCATGGAAAACACACTGCCACGTCAGGAGGGATAAACTGAAGTAAAACCCAGCTCTACAAAGGCAGCTTTGAGGAGCTGGAACCTCTCTGCTGAGTCCTTGCCCTAGTTCTAACTCCAAGACCTTTCCTCCTTCTAATAATTTACAATACCATTGCTAGCATGTTGTTTTTTTATTGATTTCTGTTATGAGGCTTGTGGAAAATGAAGACTGAGAGGACAAGAAGAAGCATCCTGTGCAGAAAACACCCTTTGTGATGAGCTGCACCTTGCTCCATGTCATCCCTGCCACTGCAGTGAGGAAAAGGGAAAATATAAACAAAGCACTGGCTTTGGTCAGAGCAAAGCATTCCTTGAAAAATCTGATAAATGCATTTGGCAAAAAAAGCAATCAAGAGAAACACTGACACAATAAAGAGTTGTGCCTGTTGTAACCACATTAACCTGAAGGAAAAAGGCAGGAGGGTAAAACACTTGATGAAGTGACTTAATTCAAAATTTCTAAATATTCTTTCCCCTCTTTTTAGCCCCAGGGGGACAGGAAGAAGGCACAGCAGGTTATCTTACACAGCCCTGCTCTGCTCACCAGGCTGCTCAAAATTCAGAGCCCTCCATCAGCTGTGGCAAAGCCAGCACAACTCCCCACTTCACAGCCATTGTTTGTAAAAATGAATTTAAATTACGTTAAGGGCTGGAAAATATCCTTTCCAAAACATGCTGGGAAGTGTGCAGTTCAGGTTCATATCCACCAGCACCCAGTGATTGTAAGCACACAGCTGCTCCTTGCAGCTTTGCACCCTGGGCTGCAGGATTAGAGGATGTGTCACCTCATCCCTTTGCCTGCAAAGGTCAAAGATCAATAACCCGAGCCCGTGTACAGATGTTACAGCTGTCCAAAACCAGGCAGTTGCCTAAACTCTCACCAGTTTGAATTATTTCCCTCCCTCTGTCTCCAGTGTTCTGAATGGTCTTCACACACTGAACTACATAATCAACCTCCTGCATGGCTCTAATTATGCTCCACTGCTGAAAGAAATACAATTTATTTTCACTGAAAAACACCTACTTTCAGAAAGCAGGAGGGACTGCAGTTTAGAAGAATGCTGCTGTAAGGTGGCATTTAACACCCTGTTCTCTGCATTTACTCAGTAACTCATGCAGTAGTGCCAAAGCTGAATACAATGACAGAACACACTCCTCCCACTGAGTTCTGAGGGGAAAAGATGTCTATTCTCAGTACAGAAGATCCAAATTCAAATCTGCAAGTGGTTCCCTGGTTTAATGATTCCATTTTATCTTCCCTTGTCAGTGCAGCAGAGGAGCAGTATTTGTGACAGTGATTCATTCTCCTCTTTCTGATCCTGCCATCTTGTGTCTGAATTCAACTCTGGGAATTATATATTTTCATTTCAAAAGCTGTGTAGACATCACTGATGTCCAAGAAAACCTAAATTCTCCATACACACAGAGGATTAGAAGTTTTATTTCATTGCTCAAGTTAAAAAGATTAAATCCATGCAGTTTTCTGTATCCTAGTTGCATCACTCAATTTGAAAAAAAATAACATCTGAAAACCAGGGGGAGTTCACTAGAGTTGGGAGCAAGAGCAAAACTCTTCTCAGCTTTACCAAGGAGGGGAGCAGGCTCTGGACAACAGCAAAGTCCATAAGAGCAGCAGGAATTCAGCTCTTGTCTCAGTAGCTGGCCTGGGCTGGGCGCAGCTGATCCAGATCAGGCACCTGGATCCGGAAACCTTGGAAGGAAAACCGAGTCCAGGTTGTGTTTCTGTCACCAAGGAGCAGCAGCTCGGGGTTTGAGAGTGAAGCCAGGTGCCCTGCACCCCTCACCTGCCCAAGCCAGGCTTAGCAGGACTCAGCAGCTGCAGGAAGGGGCTGCTCAGCCTCACACTGCTGCAGTTTCACCAGAACTGAGCAATGAACAGAGTTAAAAACTCTGCTTTTCAATGAAGAAAAGCCAGATGTGCCCAGGGACCCGCTCTTTCAAATGGGCCATGATTAGGACAATTGACAATGCAGAAATGAATGGCACACAGCATGGCATGGGAGCCTGAAACTGCTCCCAGAGAGCTCCTCAGCTCTCCCTGCACACCATCTTCACTGCAGACAGCCAGGCACCCACACCTGAGCTCTAAAAACCACCACACAAACCCCGAGGATGTGCAGGAAAAAATCTGCAATTCAGAGGAACTCTTACTTAAAGGAAGATTTTAGTAAGCTATTACAGGAGACTGATTCTAGTGTACTGTTTGCAGTAAAAGAAACAGATGAATGCATAAAGGGGAAAAAAGACAGGACTTCTTTTTATCCTCATTAGAGGAATGAAGGGATAAAAATTGTTTTGAGCCATCTTGGACATCATAGTCTGGACTTTTATGAGAGCAGGTAAGATCTTAAGCATAAAGTGAAACGAGAAAAAACCTCAAACTCTGCTAAATTACAGCACATTTCCCATTGAGTGCTGCTGGATGGTTGTTCTGCTGCCTCCAGGAGCTGCCAGGCACACACCTCTAAACACTGTCAAGGGTTCAGCCCCCCTGGCTGTCCCTGCTGAGGGCACATCTGAGTCAGGCAGCACAGCCTCTGGCCAGACACTGCCTGCAGTCAAGGATGTGCTCCCCCAGCATATTAAATGGCCTTTAGAGCAGCTTTAAGGGCTGCAAGAGGAGAGAAAATCCCTCCCAAAGGTACACTGCACTGCCAAATCACTCTATGATTCTTACTTACAAGATGACAGCCACAGCTCTCAGTGTAATTGATGTTTTCTTTAAAACCTTCTTGAAGAAACAACCAGGTTCTGTGGCCAGAGTGCACTGGAGCAAGGCTTCCTGAGCTTTTGATGGATTTGGGTCCTGATATGGCAAGCAAAATTCTGTGATCTGTGCTAGGCAGAAGGTCAACAAGATACACATGATGGGCTTTTCTGGCTCTAAGAGCTTAACACCAGCAATCCTTTACAATTCATCTTACACATCCCCATATTGCCTTGATTAATAAGAGTGGAGTCCAGCTCAAAATATTCATATCTGATGTAGTGATTTATAAAATACTGAAGTTCCAGTCCCTGTGTGCAGGAGTTTGAAATGCCAGAGATCTGTGTGAACATTACACTGAGCTCAGGTTTGTTAACCTGATCTGATTGACACACAGTAGTAATCTATAATCTGATTTACACACAGTAGTAATCTATAATCTGATTTACACACAGTAGTTAGGCTCTGTTCTGCAGCACTGTACCCTTAATAAATTGATAGAAACATTGCTGAGATTCCTTCTCCTCCCAGGAATGCATTCATGGCTGGGTTTAACAGCAAGTGTAAGGCTTCTCCTGCACACATGCAGCACATCCCAGGTTTTTTCTCCTGTCTCTCTGTCTGCAGGTGCCAGCCCTGACAGGTGACACACCCATGGAGAAGGAGACATCAGGGAGCAGCCATAGGACAGCACCTTCCTGACTGAGAAACCCCCAAACCCAGCTCACCTCCACCTCACACCAGGCCAGTCCTGTACTGGCATGCTTTCAAATGCCACAAAGTGCCAGGAGGTCTCTCCAGGTCAGCTCTCATGTCCTCAGCAAATACTTTCTAAAAAGATTATAAGGGAAAAATAAATAAAAATCTGACGTGATTTTTACACACTTTGCTGTGGGCAGAGATAGAGCAGTGCCACTCCAGCTGAGATGCCAGAGCTCAGCACCCACAGTGCAACAACCACCCGATCCAACAGGGACAGAAATTGGAGCTGCCAAGTAGAATTCAGCCAATATTCGAGGCATCACATCTCCTACTCTGAACCTAGGAGGGGACCAGCCCTCCACACAGCAGAAATGCCACTGGACTATTTAATTTCAATGAGTTTGCTGTCTCCTAAGTATAATATCTAATTAATATCTAACCTTTTTGCTGTTTGGGGTCTGGCAGCATCATTTACATCTTCAGGGCATGGTTAGCCATACCAAGTGCTCACATTGGTGAGGATAAGAGGTCTGGTATGATTGTGTAGGAAACTGGCTTAGTTTGGAGCAGCTAAAAGATTAACAACTGTGGAATCACCAAAACCATCACACAAATGTAGATGTTTACTGTTACATTAGTGTTTACTGAACATGCAATTACAGCAGGCTCAGATTCTTGTCGGTTAATCATGAGTTAAAGGAGGAGGTTTGGTAAAGGAGGCACTTTGGGGACAGGAAACATCTGCCTTGTGAACAGCTGGATGGGCAAAGAAAGGTGGGATACCATCCCCAGAAATTCTTCTGAGATGTGCTGTGGGTAAAAGCAGAGAACATTTCTAGAGTTTTTCCCTGATATATCCACACATTTTTCTAAAGCCATTTTGATCCTTGAGGTCCTTTCAGACTCAGGATATTCTATGAGAGACGTGTGGATCTCCCAGTCTGAGTGTCCTGAAAAGGAACATCACCACTGTCCTCAGCACATTCCATCATCTGATATGTTTAAACATTAAATCGGGCCAAATCTAATTAAATAGATATTTTAAATCTGATCTATTGTGGTGTAAATGAAAGCAGGTCATAGCCCTCTTTTACTCTCTTTCCCTATATTCTTAGCTAGAAAAAGAAAATTGTCTTTTTACCCTTAGAAAATCTTTGCAGTTGCAACATATGACTGATTAGAAAAAAGTGAGAAATGGCAATTTGTTTCCATGAAAAATGTATGTTCTCTCCATAGAGCTTTTACATGGTTTTAGTTGATTTACTTCAAATACAAAATGCAGTGAAAACATTTTTAAATCCCATTATTTCAAATCCATTTATTTTAAATCCCATTTATTTAAATATCTTGGGTTTATTTGTAAATAGTGAGAAGCTTTCTATGCTATAACTCTAGATGAATATCCCATAATATCCTGCACTAGTAAAAATAATATTTACCAGCCCCTCCAAAGAACCTCAGACACTCCAGTACTAAACCCTTAGGAAATCCCTTTTTTTTGTTTGCTTGTTTTTTTAGGAAGGAGTATTGATAAACTTCTAGAATTGAAATTATGTTTCTGGCAGCTGACAGATCCCATGTAACCATTCCTGCAAAGTATTCCCAGGTGGATAATTTGCAGTGAGAATTCCCAGGAGCAGCTGAGGAGGTGTGGAAAGGCACAGAGAGTGGAATAAAACAGCTGGGCCCAGGAGAGAGTCAGGGCTGCAATCCCCAGCTCATGAGAAGCTGCTCCTCTGCAGACAGGCATCTCCTGATTTAAAACTCATTACAGCCTCAATAAACTAATGAAGATCACTAATTATATATCCCACCGGTTACCCTGACAGAGAACACCCTGCAGTTTGTCCTTCCTGCTGACACCAAGCCCACAGAGCATCCCCACCCTGATGTAAAGTTATTTTTCTCTAGATTTACCCTGGATAAACTACACCATTCCCTTTCAATAACAAGATAAAGCCTTCAATAACACCATTAAGTAACTCACACTTTGCTTTTTCTCATTAAGAGTCATTTAAAAGGAAGCCATTAAATTTATAGAGGGTTAAAACCAATAAGAAAACTCAAACTGCTCACTCATTAACTCGTTCACCCTTGTGCCTCCCAGGCCGTTACTTTCCTTCTTATTACCAACTTGCAATAAACTTCTTACTTTACTGCCCTGCAACTGCAAAAATGGAATGGTGGCTGCACTGTGACCTGATTTATGAGCAGAGGAAAGCAGCAGCTCAGTGTGCATTGCATTATTGAGATCTATGGTACAGCTTTCCTAATGTAAAAAATGATTCATGACTTCATGCACAAATACAAGTGTTCAGGCACATTGTTCCCTGAAACTCGTGGTGTTGGTAAAGTTGGTTCATTTATCTGTGGCCCAAGAACAGGGAGAATTTTGTGCTCAGCTAATAGAGGCAAGGCAAGCCCGAGTTAAAAGCTGGCTATGTCCAAACCAGCCTTTGCCATGAAAATGAACTTTACAGGATAATTGTTGGGCATAAGAGACACGTAAGTTATTTTCAGAGAGGTGAAACAGTTTCATATGTTAATAAATTGAAAGATTGATCCCAGCAAGGTCGGGAATGCTGCAGTGCTGGAACACACACACACATAGAGAGCTCCGGGAAATTCAGGAATGCTGCACTCCTGACAGAGCTCTGGATCCCGGGAATTCTGCTCTGTGACAAGCACACGGCCCCGGGATGCCGGGAAATTCGGGAATTCTGCTCTCTGACACACGCACACGGCCTCGGGATGCCGGGAAATTCGGGAAATTCGGGAATTCTGCTCTCTGACACACGCACACGGCCCCGGGATGCCGGGAAATTCGGGAATTCTGCTCTCTGACACACGCACACGGCCCCGGGATGCCGGGAAATTCGGGAATTCTGCTCTGTGACACACGCACACGGCTCCGGGATGCCGGGAAATTCGGGAAATTCGGGAATTCTGCTCTCTGACACACGCGCACGGCTCCGCTCGTCGCTCTCTCTCTCTCGGAGCGTTCGCTTCTCTGTGAGCTGGGGGAGAGCCAGAGCAAAGAGAGGCTTTGGGAACTCTCTTCTCTCCTCCAAGGCCACTCTGTCTCTGCTTTTTAACACTAATTTGGTGTGGGATGGGAGAGGTGGGGAAAGAAAAACAAGGCAGATATCACTTCGAGAGGGAAATTCAGGATTCAGAGCGGGTTTGATAACATATGAATCCTAAAACAGAGTAAAAAAGTTACACTAACCATCTTGTGGAGTTCAATGAAAGGACAGAAAACCTGTCTTACTGACTGCTTTAAAGAGAAAAGAAAAAAATATTTCTAATTGGAAAGAAGTGCATCCCACCTACTATGGATTTGGGATAATCCTCATGTACATGGGTTCATGTGCTCTCCATTCCTATAGAGATTTATCATTAAAATTTGATTTTGAGGGGACTGCAAAGTAGCTTATTAGACAATTGAATAATGGAGAAGAGACAATAGCGAATTGATTTCTTTAGCACAATGAAAGCTGACAACAAGAAATTAAACATTACTAACTTTTATAATAAAGTACTCGATCAATACTTGTGGCCCGAATGCTCTGTTTTCCTAATTACATCAGCACAGCACGAAGGTTCTGATTGATGAGAAAGCAAGGAGATGCAAGGATGGAGGGGGAAAAGGGAAAAATGTGTCAAGGAGGCAATCTGGAGAGTCTGAAGCAAGGCTGGGACTGCTGCTCTTTAAAAGATGCTGCCTGCAGCTCTGAGGTGAGCCCTGCACTGAGCCTTTAATGCAGGAATTTTCCTGTGCCACCCCCAGGTCAGCCACACCTGAGCAGCCCCTGCTCCTCCCGTGCACAGCTCAACACCTCACAGAGCATGGGGTGACTCTTGGCAAGGCTGTCAGCCCTCATAAAACAAAACAATCCCAGGTAGGAAGCCAAAATCCCATAACGAAGAGCCCACCTGAGGTGTTTGTGTGGCCTCCAAAGCCCCAGCACGGCCCAGGAGGCTCCAGCTGCTGCTCCAGAGGTGAGACCCAAAGCACACAGCAATCGAGGGCTCCCTCCAACTCACCCACCTCACGGCAGGCAAAGAGAAAACTGAGACCCCATGTCTGCAAGGCTAGAAAACAAATTTTAGCAATCTGCTCCATTCTCTGTGCCTGCAAACCCCATCTCTGGGAAACACTCCCAGCCTGCCAGACCAGGATGGCTTTGGGAGACAGCAGCACATGGTGGGGACAGGATCTGCCCGGGAAATCAGGGACACACAACTCCTAAAACCCAGCTACAGCAAGAGGAGACAGCTACTGCCACGCTGCTGTCCTGAAGGAATGACAGGAGGCAGAGCAGGGGGACTGGGGAGACACGGGAACAGACACGAAGGAGGGAAGAGAAGGAGGGAAGAGAGATGGAGAAACAGGTTGGATTTTCCTGTGATTTCATTTGAAATCAAAACTCTCTTGAAACTAATTCTATTCTTCTCTGCTTCTTTTTGACTGTCTGCTTTCTAGGGAAATTGGTTTAAGGGAAAGATACTAGATCAAATATATGGCAAAAATAAACACTTACCCGTAAGTAGAAAAAAAAATCCTGAAATCCAAACCTAAAGGATAAAGAAGATATCTCAAATAAAAAGAAAAAAAGAAAATCAATAGTGAAGTGGCAAGATCTGTAAAGGTGGACAGAAAAGAGTATTAGCACACAGAATAAGAACTCACTAATGATACAGATCAAAGGGAAACAGGAACACCAATATGAGGAATTGAAGATGCTCTGAATGAGAAATACAATGTCAATATATAAGGTATGAATAATTGTAAAACATCAAAGTACCACTCAAAATTCACAAGTCTCAGACTTGAGATTTATGAAGTGGTGGGTAAAGGGAGAACCATCAGAAGCAGTGAAATCCGGGCTGGATACTGAGGGGAAAAGGCAAAAAATAAAGCAACAGTCACAGAGTAGACAAGGTTGTCCTGGAAGGACTTAGGAGTCAAATCACTTCCTACATTGAACTTGATAAACACAAAGAAAGAGAAAACTCACTTTTGGTTTTAACCTTGCAGAGGCTCAAGAGAAGAAATCCCTGTAAGCACTCTGGAGAAATAAATGCTGTTTTATCCAGTACATTGCAATTTCTATAACAAAAATCTCAGCTCTTCAATAATTCCTGAACTATTCACATCTGAAATCCAAACATTCATGTTACTGTGGCAGGTTTTAATCACTTCACAAATGTTTGGTGGCTACTCTGCATGGAGTGGAAAATTCTCAAACCGTTTTTGTTTTTTTGCTGGTTTTTTTTGCATGATCTGCCTGTCATCTCCTGAAAAGCACAGACAAAGAACTATCAGAGTAGCTCTAAATTCAGCTTGAAAACAAGATTATACTGTTTAGATCTTCTGAAAACCTCTTACACAAGAGAGGCCAGTCCCAAGCATCTTGGAAGGAAATGGGAATCTTGCCACGAGCATAAGAGATTTTATTCAGACAGGAGGTGAATATTGAAGCACAGAAAATTGTGAGACACGAAGTAATCATTGCTACAGTAAATCCAATTAGTAAACAACACCCCTAATGCCAAAAGCCTGATCCTTGATTGGCTAATAGAATAGTTTTGCTTGAGTGGTTTTGTTGCATATATTCCTCCTTTTTCTTGCTTTTTTAATATTCTGTTCATTTAATCAAGTTGAATAAGTGACTCAGTAAATATTTGGCTGCTGCCTGCTAATTCGGGTAAGACAGATTTCATCCACTTGCATTTGTTCTGTGTAAAACACAGAAGGATTGGGCTGGTAATGGAACAGATCTCAGGTGAGCAACCTTAATTCTGAATTAATGAGTTTTCTGGGTAGCTAATTTATGTTTCTTAAAGCCTTATGGCTTTAGTCTCTGTGCTTCTGGAAAAGCCAGATGACAAAGATAACTGATTTTAGCAAGATTTTCAAACTGGTGAGATCAAGGGCAGGCAAATGGACTGGAGGGGTCGAGTGTGTGAACAAAAAGAAAAGGAATTCAGTGCTGATCCGTGGGAAGTGATGCACACAAGAGGAAAAGCCATCCTGGATTGACGAAAGCTGGCACCTCGTTAGCATTTGGGAAAAAATAACAGATATCTTGAAGCTATAATGGGTCAATTAAAGTGTCAGCTCAATGCTCAATAGCAGTGAAAGAAAATAGCGTGTTAGGAATTATTGGGAAGGAATGGAGAACAGAAATCATCATTTTGGCATTGAATAAATCCACAGTGAGTCTAAAATTTCACCATTTTGTGCAGCTTTGTTCCTCACCTTCTGCTAAAGGATCAACTAAAAGTAGAGGGCAGAACATCACTGATAATCAAAAGTTACCCCAAAAATATTTAAATCCAATTCACTTTATTCTGGGAGGAAGCAAAGCAAAGAGGAATATAAACCTGAGAGCAGCACAGACAAAGGGGAAATGGTTGCTCACTCTGTCAGTATAAAAACTAGAGAGGAAGCAGTAAAATTATCAGCAAACAAATACTGCTTCATGCTTCCCTCAACTGCACTGGAATTCTTTGCTTCAGGATGCAAAGGTTTACTTGGATATAAATTTATTTGATACATAGAAATAAAGGCTATTGATGGCTTCTATTTTTTCCACCAAGGTAAGGGGGAAACTCTCTTTTCAAAAGGAAAATTCAAAGAAGGGAGTTATTGAGAGTGAAATACATGCTCATAATCTTTCTTCTCTCTAGAACCTTAATGATGGCCTCAGCATCTTCTCTATGATGGGCCTTCAGGAATTCTTAGGAGAAACTCCAGGAACAGTAATTGAGAGATTTCTTTTTTTCTCTCTCTAACATATTCCACATCCTGGTGAGCTGCAGGAAAGGGAGCCTGTGCTAGGAACCATTTTTGAACCAGTGAACATGTCAATAGTGCCAAAGATCTGACATCAATTCCCAGCTTCAGCCTCCTTCCACAACCTGAGGCTGATCCTTTCATTTGTCTGTCTTCCTCTGCATAAAAACCTTTCTTCTAACCCACTACTCCTGATTTACAATGCAGCCTCTTTGTTCTGGGGCTCACTTGCCTGGCACAGAGTGCCTGACCTGGTCTGGGACACAGAGGCTGCCTGGCTCTGTCTTCTGGGTACAGCTGGAACGCAACCCAGGACACTAAGATAATATTGAACTCATTTTTGTGTTATATTTCTATTTTAATATGATATTTTGACTGTCTTTGTGCCAAAACCAAGCACTGCTCTCCGTTTGTTTCCCCAGTTCAGCTGCTGTTCACCTTCACAGCCACAGGTGTGAACCAAGACATTTTAAAATCAAGCTAAGTCAGACCAATGTCAGCTGCTGTTCAGGTAACACCTGCAGGAAACACTCAGAGCCTGTACAGCCTTTAATGCTGTGAGTGCTCTCAGTGAGGCTGAAACGCTGCACAAAGGCTCCCGAGGCCATTCCCAGCCCAACCCATGCAATTTCACTTTCATTCTGGGATACTGAAAAGGTGCTTGGATTCCAGACAGATGCCAGAGATGCTTCCTTTGCACCAGGGCTTGGAGAAGGTATTTAAATGGAAGAGTTTGATCTGGATCAGGTTGAGAAACCCCAGCTCTTTTCACATGCCCTGAAGAGCTCTGGTACTAACACAGAGATAAGTGCACTTTGCTAAGCTTCAAGCAGGTTCATTCCCATAAAGCTGATGCTTTAAGGGTCCATCCACTCGGAATTACAGATAATTAATCTGCTCAGAAAGGCAGAAAGCAAAACATATCTACAGCAGCCCCAGTGCCAAAGAGACAAGGGCAGGCTGCTCAGGAGGAGAAGGGCCAGAAATTCTCCACCCAAATGCATTTACACAACAAAATCGAGCATAGACAAAAACCCAAACCGGCCAACCTCAGTCTCCAGAGACATGTGGCTTTTAAACTGACATTGAATTGCATGTGGAAGTTCCAATAAAAGGACAAATTAATTGTTTCTAGTTTGTATCCATCATCACGAGCTCCCAGGCAGGGGCTGAGGGGGCACAAAGCAGGATTTGGGCTGCACTCTTAACTCCCATACACACCAAATATGGTTCTGGCTTTTTGATTTCTCTATAAACAACCCAACTCCTCCCTGCTCATGCTGATCACACTCAACATCACTTGAACTTCATCAATAGCTAAGGTCCCAGGAAGGCAGTGGAAGGTTTTTGATTTTGTAGAGCCAAGATTTTGGTTCTAGATTTGTACAATACTTCCAGCTGAGTGGTTTTGCCCCCCAGTTGCCTTTTGCAGAGCTGGCAAAGCTTTCATAAAACCTAATAAACTTCCAGCCCTTGCTGAGTTCTGTACATTCTGTTCTTGATCATAAAGTGGGTTATGATTTACTATTGCCTTCAGGCAGAGTGTTTGTTGCAATTAAATGCCTTGGTACTCTTATCAGAAATAGAAATAACCAAGGAGAAGTGGCCCAGGAATCTTTTAAAGGAGTTAAAGCCCCCTTGATGGGTTCATGGCTGTGAGTCCCAGGTTCACAACACTTCTCATCCTAGCAAAGTGATTCCCAAAATACTGAAAACTCTATTTTCATATTATTGACACCACCTTCCCTTTCTATTCAATGTGAGCATCAACTCAGCCCTGCAAAAATTTGAAATCAAACCCAATTTGAATCCAAGCCAAGGGCAGAGATTTGCCATAATTTGTATTGTTGCAGTGCTTGCAAGCAGGAACAGCTGCCTGTTCCTATTCCCAGACAAAGGAAAAGCTCTCCAGGAAGTGAAGAGGTAATTGTTGAGAGATGAAAACAAACAACTGGAACAACACCAGGCAGCAGTGAGCAGGCTCTGAGCAGAGCATCAGTGTGGGATTGCTGCAGGAAATTCTCTGCACCAGGCTGAGCCTGGGTCCCACACACACAGCCCTGGCTGTGGCAGGGAGGGTCACACAGGGCTCCAGGGGCTGGCTGAAGGATGCAAAGGTGGTGGGTAAATAAAATCCAATCTGCCTCATTTGCAAGTCTCCTCCTGGCACTCGGGGTAAGGTACATGAAGTAGCAGAAGTCAGGATGGTGAGAAAAGGATATATTTTAATTTTCTTGACCAGTCTCTGAAGTGATGTCCAGGGAGGGAGAGGAAGGCAGTGATAACCCCGTGTAAGCCCATGCTGATGGCAGAACTGCAGCAGCACTGCCATGGACACAGAACTGCTTCTCCTACCATGACATTTGTGAGAATGTCACATGGCCCAGTCTTTGCACACTGAGATGTCAAGGCTCAAAGACATTTCCTGGTGCCTTTCAATGTCCAGAGGCATTAAAAACCAAAAGTAAATAACCCCAAGCATCTACAGGTGCTGTAAGGTCCAGACTATCAGTCAATAATCCATTTATCAAGAGTTTCTGCACTGTTTGAAGACAGATACAGAGCCTGAAGGCCTCAGCTGTCACCACATCCAGGAATCCTCATGGCAAGACCCCCCCTCCCCAGCAGATTTTTCCAGGAATGGAAGAATCTCAGCATTCTTGCTGACAACTTCTCTCAATAAAATAACTGGGACTGGCTTGGGAAGGGTTTTGCAGACACTTCAGTCTGCTGTCCCTCTCTGTGGTTTATGATCTCCAATACATCACTGGGGGGAAAACATTGCAGTGATGTATTACTAATAAATCATTAGAGTATTGTCACCTCGGTGATGAATTGCATGAGCACATTGCTAAAGTGCTGTCCCTCTGAAGACATATTATAGAAAAACAATTTCTTTGGATTTTTATTTTTTTTTTTAGGGAGTTAAGGTGTGTACCACAAGCTTATTTCTCAGCTTTTTTGATCCCCCAAAAGTGAAATCACTATCCAGCATTTTTCTACACCACGTAGGTGAAATACTGTGAAACCACTCCACTGCCAACACCACTGAAAAACAGAAAGCAGAACCACATCCTATTAAAGGAATTCCTAGCAGGGTGCAAAACAAAGGTTGCTTGAATATGAAATAAAGGCTGAATGTAAGAATTTAGCAAAGGATGAAGTGTTGCAAACTGGTTCATCCAACAGAAGCTTTAAACCACACTGCAGATTCCCCCTTTTTCCTGCAGATTTCCCAGAGAGGAGTGCTGGTTATTCCCAAGGTTCTGAGCAGTTTCTGAGCTGCCAGGCTCGTCTCCACCCCTGCCCTGCTCTCTCCTGCCTCTGTGTCATTTGGGGAAGGAGCCACCATTGCTCACACTCACACAAAGGAAAAGCAAGGCACAGAAAGGTGGGCTGATTTACTGAGACCTGACAGCTCAGAGGAGGATAAGGCCCCCTAAATTCTCTTTACCCACAGCTAACAGGAACATCCCTCAGCTCCCAAGTGCTATTTAATGCCATAGAAGATATTTATTTTGACACCTGCACCATTTTCCATGTGTCACAAGCAGCTCCTCTAGCCCTTGTGGCTGTGGTGTCACCTCTTTGAAGCCACCACAGGCTCGTGGCCCTTCTGAGCTGGCAGGAGCTTCCCAAGACTCAGTTCTAACCTGGTTTGATTTGCACAGGCTTGTGTTGGCTTTTATCTTTGTTTGTTGTATCCATTCTAGCATCTCTTAAAAGCACAGCTTTGTGATTGCTGGGAAAACTCTGCCTTCACAGCACCACCTCTTCTTCCTTATCCCACTTTTCCCTCAAGGTCTCAAATGGGTTTTTGGTCACCTGCTTATGTAGAATGTATAGAAAAGTGGGTGTTCTCAAAATCCATTCTGCTACCCTCTTTTCTTGAGCAATGCTGCACCCTGGCTTGCACAAAAATGCAAATAATCACAAAATTAATTGACCATCTGAAAAATATAGCAGTGGCTACTGTAATTTATCTCTTTGATTTGACATAGGTCCTTTTCCATGCAAGAATTCTCCCTGTATTAATAGAGAGATAAAGGAGATTACAGTCTCAAAAGCTGTGGTTTTCTTTTCTTCAAAGCTAATTGTCCATCTGTCTTCCAAACAGATTAATAAGCTGCTTCAGCTAGCAAAATTCTTGTGTCCAGATAAAGACACCACGTCTTAAAAGAATGAAGAACAGAAAAAGAGAATAAGGCAAAGTCTCAAGTTGAGCAGGAGGAGCCAAATTTGCCTCAAACTCTTAAAAACTACAGCAGTTCTGACCCTGCTCCTTTGGCCTAAAGGAAGAGGAGGTAAGGTAGGGTTTATCCTCTTAATATTGATGTTCAATGAGTTCTGTTAAAAAAAATGGCATGCTTGGACACAAGAAGATGAAGTAAACACTGAAATAGTAGAAGTGAGTACAAAAAACACAAACTGCCAATGGCTGAGACTGAGGGGGTCCAAAGACCTGCACTGAAAGTCTTGTTTATCACCAGAACACCAAAATAAGAAAGTGGCAATCAAATGTAAGGCAGTTCAAACCCCTTAGAGCTCACTACCATCATTTGGTCTCAAATCAGTAGAGCATTTATTCAGATAACTTACCTCCTTTGTGCAAGTCCAGTTATAGCCACTTCCATGGAATTTTGGGTCTTGGCTAATTCAGAAGGATGCTTCATTTCAGGATATAATAAAATCACTCTCAAACGAAACAAAAAAATAAAAAATAAAAAAAAAAAAAAAAAAAAAAAAAGGAATTCAGAGAGCCTAGTGAGAAACAGAGAAGAAAAAAAAACCTTGAAAGGCAAATATGTTCAAACCTGCTTTTTAAAAACAGGATTAAAAGACAAAAAGCTCTACTGCAAACAGAAGATGCAAAGCACTTAGAAATGCTATATTTATTCTGGGCAGAATGCAAACTCTCTTCTTCCTTGCCAAGCCTTCAGATTACATCAGACATCGAGTTTTCCAAATATAGCCTGCTAATTATTGATGGCTTTTTTTTATACCCAAGATAAAAGACTGTCAGGGACTGTTTGAGAGCTCTTCCAAAAAAAGCCTCGAATTTCCCTTTATCTCCAGGATGAGAGTCTTGGATACTCTGGCAGGAACTATGGATGCCCAGATGCTGCTCCTAGAAAGATCTCAAGATATTCCATATATAGTTTCCCAGCCTTGTATCTGTGACCCCTTGTGGACTCCTAATAGATCAGGTGATATTCCACAAAGGATTTAGAAGGAGAAACCTGAGCACAAACTTCTCTGCCATTCTCCCAGCTTGAACAGCAGCTTCCATTTCCCATCAGTAATACACATTTGGAATTCCAGACATTTTTCTGAGAGTTCATACCCCCCAAAAAAAAGCTTTTGCAACACAAATGACTCAAAAAATAACTCAAGCTCTATGGGCATATTTGGTTGAGCTGCAGTTTTCAAATCAAATTGGGCATTGACTTGAAGAGCTCACTTAAACAGCATTCAGTTTTCCCAAATTCATGAAAGCTAAAAGTGCATTTTGTTGAGTTACAGACTGACCTTGAATTTTGAGGACAGCTAAAACACAAATACAACTGGCTTGGAATATACTGCACTCCACCACATTGTGCAATTGTGTCAATTGTGTCACTCCATGCTAGCAAAGATGGGAGACGAGGGTAAGGACAGGAAAATTTATCTTTGCTTTCAAATTTCAGCCTGTGGTGCTACCAAGAAACTTATTTACCAGAATGTTTAAGCAAGGTACTCAGTTAAAGAAATCCTGGGTTTATCCCTTATGGATTCACTTGTTGCATTCTAGACTTAGATGGCAACTGGATGAGTGTATAAGGCACAAGGTTCCATTAATAATTAATAATTAATAACCTTGATCTTAAAATGAATCACACAGATAAGCCCATATTCCTGAAGTATGTCTTGGAATAAAATACCTATGAGAAAATATTATATAATCCTGGCTCCTGGATGCTGGCATATATTAGTTGCAGTTCCTCTTGTACAGGAAGCTATGTTGATCATTTAGAATTTGTTTACTCAGGCTAAGTAAATTAAGAGTTTTAGAAATACCTATTACGCTTCAATAAATCCCATGTTTAATAATTAGTGTTTATTTAGCACACAGTACAATAACTGTCTAATTAAATATAGATTTGCAAAACTAATTTTAAAGCAATACTGACACTGAAAGGATTGCCAAGCCCTTGTTTGCTTTTTTTCAATGTTGATTTTGCTATCAATTTCTGTCAACTTTTGCAACACTCAGGAAAATTCCTTTTTTCTACATCTTAATGTCACACTCCAGTCCTGGGGTTTTTCTGCCTGCACTCCCTTCCTCCCCACAGATATACTAACATAAGGTGTTTGATTAATCTGAATTCTAATCTTTCCAATATGCAGTTCAACAGATATTTCATCATACCACAAGCAGCAAGGCCTGGGCAAGGCCAAGAAGGCAAAAATGAAAGCAGGCATCAATTACCATGATCCACATGGGCCATGATCCCACAGCAATGGGTGCCAGTTCTGGGCAATACTGAATCACTCACAGGATTTATTTGGCCAGAATCAGTCATCATATCCAAACACACAGAAAGAATTCATGAAAAAGGATAAACAGTCTCTCAGCAAAAACTTGATGTCACATTGATGAGGCATTGATGATTTTCCATAAAGGTCATTGATACCAACTTAAGCCACTGTGGGGTTTTGCTTGTTTGTTCAAATTTGGTTTCATATAAGCACTCAGGGTGATTCAACACCAGACCAGCATGCTCCCTCAGAAGACCAGTCAATTTTCATTCTATTAATATGAACTAAAGCCAGATTTATTATGGCTGAGTGTAACTGCTCAGCTCCTTCCAGCTCAGCAAAGGTTCTACTTTCGATCCGAGCTCAGAAGCAAATTAGACTTTACACTCTCCCGAGATTCAGGAGCACATTACAGCTTTATTATTGCTCTGGAAAGGGACAAAACTTTCGACCCCATTTAGCAGCTGGGTGAGCTTGCACAGCAAGTCTCATGGAGCACAGGGAGGTGACTGGTGACAGCTACCAGGGCTTCACTGAGGGAACATCTTGTGCCTGTCCATGGGGGACTTACAGAGCTGTAAATTAGGGGAGAGCGACTGATATTCACCTCCCTGGACTTGTGCAAGGCATTGCACGCTGTCCCACATGACACTCTTGTCTCTAAACTTGGATTTGACACTGGCTGGGGAAGGAATGGCTGCTGGTCACACCCAGAGCTGGGGTGGATGGCTCGATGTCCGAGCACAGAGCAGGACCCTGTTCTGTTCCTTGGGGTCAGCACTGGCACCAGCAGCAGGGACAGGGCATCACTGCACCCTCAGCACGCCTGGCAGCAGCACCACGCTGTGCTCACACACACAGGAAGGGAGGGAAGCCATCCAGAGGGATCTGTCTCCGGTTCCCACAGCAGCTGTGGCTGCCCCGGATCCCTGGAAATGTCCAAGGCCAGGCTGGACAGAGCTTGGAGCAGCCTGAGACAGTGGAAGATGTTTCACCCCCGCCATGGGCAGGGACAAGATGATCTTTAGGGTCCCACCCAACCCAAACCATCCCGTGGCTCTGCAATAAGTGAGCAATGCCCCCCCAGCAGGGCTGCCCTGCAGCCTCCACCTGAGCTGAGACTTCAACACCATCACTGTGAGTCTAGCCTGGCTTGCTCCCTGCTTCCAGCAGGTTTGTAAGCAATTAAAATTAATGACATGCAGATACCTACAGAAAAAAAGCTCTAGAAAAATCAAAGTAGAATTTGTGTTACATCAGTGTAAGTCCCTGACCCTAACCTGCCATCCAGGCACAGCCCTCCCTTCTCCACCCCCAAAACAAAAGCACCTGAATTTTGTATCCTAGTAAAATATTGTTTATATTGCTCTACAGGGTTTTGCTTTCAGCTGTAACACCTTAACATGCCATAATTTCCTTTTCTGTTGGGTTGCCATCATTCCCTTCTCCCCTGCTCTCTGGAGAGTCAAAGTGTAAATAAACCACCCAGAGCAAAGTTTCATCTCTTCTATTCTGGAGTCAGGAGGCAGAGTCATCTGTGAACTGGGGCTGAGTCCAAGTGGTGAGGGTCCCACTGTGGCTGGGTTCAAGCCAGCTGGTTCACATCTTTTCCTGCAGGAATATTCTTACAGTCCCCAAAGTACCCTCTACACGTCAGTGACTTGTTCTGAAGGGATTTCCAAGCTCAGTCAGGCACTAGAGCAAAGCACCCAGAGCCTCATTTCACTGGCCAGACATCCTCAGAAACCCTCCTGAGTGGGCCTTCCTTGCTTTTTTTGCTGGTGTTTTCAGGGTTACAGGTAATGCTGCCTTCCTGATGTGCATGATGAAAGGACTTGAATGAAAAGCCTCTGATCTGGTATTTCTGAACTCCTCTAAAGCCTGGCAGCTGAACTGCTCTCACCTCTACACCAGTCAGTGGAGTTTGGTCAATCGGTGCTGTGCAGGTGTCAGCTGAAATGACACAAAGATGGGCTACTGCAAAAGGGAATATTTCCCTATTTCATTTACCCCTTTGTTCTGAACATGGCAGAGAGGTGGGTTTTTCAAACAAACAAATACTCCTTTGTTCATGATCTGAAGGCTGGACTCAAAGCCCTCATTAGCAAGTAAGTGGCTTCAATAAGATCATTTCTGTTGGCAAATATTGCAGGATTGAGCCCAAATTACTTTTTTTTCCCTGAAACTCTGCAAGTACCCATCTCATACTACCTGCATGTCTGCCAGAGAGATTACAGAGAACTTATCAAATGGGAAATAAAAACCAGATTTATGTTAAGTAGGAATAACTACAGTTGACATTCTCCATCAAATGCTATTATTCAGAATAAAAATACCAGTCCTAAAATGGAATCAGATGATCTAAAATAAGGCAGTATCTTGCTGAATCAATGCCCTGACATATAAATCCTTCAAGAGCTACCAGAAATGAAGTCTCACAGACAGAAGCCTGTACTCCACAGTGAAACAGTGAATAGGTGCTGAAAATAAGGTGTATTGATGAGCAACAAACCCAGGCTCTTACTCACACTAGTAATCATTGAGGAACACATACAGAGCTGACTGATTAGCAGCCTGGAGGTGACATATTAACTCAAATTACCTGGAGTAATTAGAGTAATTTGCTCAGAACCATTAGTAAACAGGAGGCAGGACCAAGCTGAGCCTGAAAGGCAGTGCCTGGGAGAGCCTGTCCCACCTGAGGAATGTGACTCTGCTGCTGCCATGGAGCACTTGAGTAACCGAGTTAAACCTTGCCATGGCTTTGGTCTGCCAGAAACCCTCACAGGGATTTGGACCGTTTTCAGTTTTGCCCCATGTAATTCCTTCCTAGAGGAGATTGCCTCAATAATCACTCACTTATTCTACAAATTCATTCAGATATTTCTCTCAAGAACAATGTCAGAAATGTGATTTTGAACAAGACAGGTTTTGATGTCTTACACACTGAGAAAGTTTTGCTGCATTAAATGTGTGTGAGTTACTCTTAGCAGTGTTAAAAGTTACATAGAAATTTGCAGACACCCTTAGAGAATACACCCCAGTAAACAATTTTTCATAAATCTAAATGCTAAAACAAAAAACATCTGAAGAGATTGGCAATGAAAAGTCTTGTCTTATACTCTAAACCAAGAAGTTTCAATATTTAATATTTTCATGTATCAAAAAGCAATCAGTATCTTCTGCATATATAATAAACTGTATTGATAACAAGGCAAAATTTTGTTAAGTACATTGAGTCAAGCTAACTTGTAACATACATTTGCTTTGCACTTTTCAACCTCCAAAGGCACTTTTTTTTCCCTGCTTTTAACTCTGACACAGACAGATGGATTAGCTTGTTGTTTGGGCCATGTTTCTCGTGGATAATTTCATATAGTGGAAGGAGATTGTTTCACTTCTGGCCTAGACACAGCTGGCTCTAAAGGAGTATTTTGTAGGATTACTGGGAGCAACTAACTATCACTAATTTATTTTCTCCTAAACGTGAGAAGGTTCAATTTCCACTGAAGTTCCTTTGGCAAGGAAAAGGAAATTTCATTTTAAAACCAAAATTTGTAAGGAAGTGGCATTACTAACATGAGTTGATGCCATTTTCCAAGACTGGTTCATTTGCTAAGAACAAAACAAGTGTTATAGCAGACCTACGTTGGAAAGTACATATTTAGGATAAAACTTAGTGTTTTTTCTCTGTATAACTGCAAATATCAATTGATTAATCCAATAAATATTCATTATCTATGAAGGGCTTAAATCCCTGCATCTCTCACTGGCGCCACAGCCTGCATTCAGCTGAGAAAAGCCAAGCAGATCCTCCATCCCAGTGGGGCAGCTCAGCTCCAGCCAAAGGATGGATTTGATGTGTTTGCAGGGAGGGATTGGCTCGAGGGGCCAGGGGAGGTGCAGAGGTGGTGGAAGCACAGGAGCAGCACCCACTCCTGCAGGAAATATCAAACCCAAAAGCCAAATCCTGAAATTCTCTGGCACAAGTGTGGAGGGATGGGGCACCTGCAAGGCCAAGCTGCCACAATTCCCTGGGATTTCAGGGGCTGCTTGTGGATCCCAGTGTGTAGCAATTATGTTGAGATGGACACAACTGGCACCAAGTGCAGTCTTTTATTAAAAGCCTTTCATGCCTTCTTTCAGGTAACTCTGACTCCTTTCCTCACAGGCAGCCCCACACAGCACTGACTCCTTCCCTCTTCAGGTTTCCTTCTTCCCTCTACACGACTGGATAAACCCAACCTGTCCCTTACCCAGCCCCCTAACCCTGTCTGTCCCTTGCACAGCCACATATCCCAAACTGCAGCACACTCTGGGTCTCCAGCTCCACCTGTAACTTACTCTCAAGCAGCCGAGCCACTCTTTTATAACCCCATCCTCTCTAGACAGGCAAGGCTGTTTCCACTCCTGGTAATCAGTGCAGCTGGAATTCATTGGGAAGGATTCTCTTCTGCACTAACCTTACAAACTCTTCTCCTGCACCACTGCATCCCCCACTGTCCCAGGGGCTTTGGGGCACTGTCTGAGGCTCCAGAAGAAATCCCTCTCTCTGCACAGCCACAGAGCAGAGCACTCCTCACACCACAGTGCCCTTTCCCTGTGGAGCACAGCAGCTGTGTCTGCCCTCTGTCATTTATCCAGCAGTTTTCTAACACCTCTCACTTATTTCCCCACCAGCAGGAGCTTTCCAGGCTGCCAGACACGAGCAGCACTCACAGAAGTGTCAGGCAAAGACTTTGTTTATCCTCCCTTGCTCCTGGCCAACACACAATTTTGCTTTGGATAAACAAAAAATCTATCTCGAGTGTGCCGACGTTTCTTCCTATACAAATATTTGGGTTGTAGTAGCCGAGGGTTGAAATGGAAGATTGTAAATAGAATAGCAGCTATTGGAAATTGTTTCAATTCTCAGGGTAGTTGAGAATAACAGTCCAGAAGTTGCCATTACAGCTAAAAGATGGAAAGATATTTTTAAAGTATAAATAAAGACATAAGTAAAATGAGTGAGAGAATCCGTGGAGATTTCTGACTTTCAAAGACAAAGTACATGAAGAACATGTTTCAAAAATGATTCTTCTATTTTTTTCTCTAAGGTTTGCAACACAAGCAGAGATTAAAAACTACTGGGAAACAGAAAATAAACTGGATTTGATAATTGGGATGTAAGTTTCAAATAAATTGCATGCATTCCTATCCTAAATATAGTGAACTCAAATGCGTTAGGACTTGGGTTCAGATGCTAACTGCACAAACTATTGCATTAAATGCTGCAGGCTCAGTGGAAATTTAAGACGAATGTAACAGGGAAAGCATTAGGAGTCCAGAGAGTTCTGGAAATGCAACAGGGAAAATATTTTTAAAGGACCAGAAGCTGCACACCTAGTACAGTGTGAAGCAACAATGTTCTCAACAGGAGCACAGATCCAGCCCAGATCTCTGATCTAACCAAGCTGCAGCAGTACCAGACCCACAAGGGAAAGCAGCTGGAAGACAACCTGACTTGTTAGAATTTACTAGAAATTTCCTTGTAAACCCTTGCCACTCAATAGCAGCACAAGGTATTTGAGGCATTTTGCATTTGCATCTTTGAGCCCACAGTATTCACAACATGAACCTTACACAGGAGCAGCTGGAACTACTGAATTACCCTGGAAACCATCACAGAGAGACCCCAGATCCTCTGTGGTCTCCTCTACACTCCCAGAAGCAATATAATCCGTATTTGATTTAAATATACAAAAAATGGCAAACTCTTCTTATTTTTCATTTACAAGAGTCTCTGCATTTACTGATTCCAGAGGAGCCAGAATTAGGAGGCAGAAAAAAGACAGATTTTTTTTTCCCCTGTGTTTTTCTCCCAACTGACTCAGCAGAAAGGAGCACCATCATTCAGAACACAAGAACTTTTTTTAGATTTTCACTTCAGAGCCTGTGATCAGACACCTCAGGTGAGGCTGCAAACTGAGCTAACCCAAACAGTACCAGGACAAGCCAGGACTTCCCCTTTGTCTAATGTTATCCTGTCGCCTACATGCTGCAATTACTGTCTGAAAGCATCCAATTCTGCTGGGAAAATTGCCTTAGGATTGTGACCCTTCTTTGTGGAAGAGTAGAAGTAGGATAAGACAGTCACAGGAACTTCTACTGGTTGATAATCTGGCCCCAGAAGTCCAAGGTAAATTTGTAGGCTTTACACTGTAAATGTACAAAAGAAATTACTGCAGCAAGTACATAGACCAAATTGGCTTTTTTAAATTAGAATTGCAGGTGCTGGAGAAATAGAAAAGACAGTAATTACATAAATTTAAGGTAACTAAATAATTTCTTAAGGAGAAAAGAAAATATGGGAAGAAAAGAAATTCAAAGATTCTTTTGCAGAACCAGGTTTTGAATGGATGAACCCACGTTCTTAAAGAGCACCAGTGACCCAGGGACACTTCACTAATGGGAAATTAGCAGTTGTACCAGGGTGCACATTCCAGTGAATCCCAGTGCCTTTGATGTGTTCTGAGGCTCAGGCTCAGAAGGTGACCTCTGGAGAAAAAAACATCAGCAGCTCTATGTGACCTAGTGGAATCACCAGAGATGGTGCTTCAAATGCACCAACCCATGGACCAGCACAGACAGATCATAGAATTACAGAATCACAGAATTGCAGAATCACAGAATCACAGAATCACAGAATTACAGAATCACAGAATCACAGAATTACAGAATCACAGAATTACAGAATCACAGAATCACAGAATCACAGAATCACAGAATCACAGAATTACAGAATTACAGAATTATAGAATTACAGAATTATAGAATCACAGAATTACAGAATCATTGGGTTGGAAGAGACCTTCAAGATCATCGAGTCCAACCCATGCCCTGACACCTCATCTAGACCATGGCACTGAGTGCCACATCCAGGCTTTTTTTAAACACATCCAGGGATGGTGACTCCACCACCTCCCTGGGAAAACCATTCCAATGCTTGATCACTCTTTCCATAAAAAACTCTTTCCCAATATCCAACCTAAATTTCCCTTGGTGCAGCTTGAGCCTGTGTCCTCTGGTTCTGTCAGTGCTGCCTTTCAGGAGCTGTAGACAGGGATAAGGTCACCCCTGAGTCTCCTTTACTCCAGGATGAACAACCCCAGCTCCCTCAGCCGTTCCTCACAGGGTTTGTGCTCCAAGCCCCTTCTCAGCCTCGTTGCCTCCTCTGGATGTGCTCAAGTGTCTCAATGTCCTTCCCAAACTGAGGGGACAGGACTGCACACAGCACTCAAGGTGTGGCCTCACCTGTGCCAGGTACAGGGGAACAATGACCTCCCTGCTCCTGCTGGCCACACCATTCCTGATCCAGGCCAGGGGCCATTGGCCTTCTTGGCCACCAGGGCACACTGCTGGCTCATGTCCAGCTGCTGTCCCTCAGTGTCCCCAGGTCCCTTCCTGCCTGGCACTGTCCAGCCACACCATCCCCAGCCTGGAGCACTGCAGGGGGTTATTGTGGCCAAAGTGCAGGACTTGGCACTTGGACTTATTGAACTTCATTTTATTGGACTCTGCTCATCCATCCAACTGTTCCAGGTCTCTCTGCAGAGCTCTCCTCCCCTCCAGCAGATGGACACATACTCCCAGCTTAGTGTTGTCTGCAAATTTATTAATGAAAGACTCAATCCCCTCATCCATGTCTTCAATAAAAATACTGAACAGGATTGGCCCCAGCACTGTTCCATTGCCTTACCAGGTACTGAGGTGAGGCTAACTGTAGTTACCAGGATCCTCCTTACCCTATGAGAGTGCATTTCTTTACTTTGGTCCCATTTTCAGGAATCCTTATTCAGAAAACATGACAGCACTTTGACAACAGCAGGATCTAAACATGTTTTCAAGATAGCTCAAGGCAGCAGTTAGTAAAGTTTGAATACTTCTAATCATATAAGTGCTCCGTGTATTCTTTCAGGTGGAAAGATTTAAGCACAAAGAGGACATCTGTGTTGGGATTCGAATTTTGCTTTAAACAACAAAAGGCAACATGGGAAACTGCTAATGCAGTGATCTTCAGAGCACTCCAGGCAGATGTCAGCTTTGCTGAGCTATTTCCTTCTGCAAACATCCTGGTCAATGAGCTGTGTTTGGCTAAGTGACTGAACCTGCTCTGGAGGGGACACTGCTCCCACTCCAGGGACCTGCACCCACTGATTTCTGTCTTTCCAGCTTCATGCTGGGCCTTGAATAATCTCTAAATGAGAACTTTCAAAATCAGGATGTTCCCAGGCAGTCAATCTCAGCCTGCTTACCCAACCTGCTACATTTTGCTCTGAAACAGCACAATTCCAGTGATCAGTGGCTGCATCATTTTGATCCAATGGCATCCTCGTGACACAGGAGCACTGCCCCTGCTATGGACAGCAGAGCTCAAACCTCATTTTCCAGCTTCAATACCTGCACTAATCAATGGAAACCATACTCAAATTATAGCTGCAGCAAATTCCTGGATGTTGTTGGCCTGGTCATTGAACAGTGGAGTTAGAGAGCCCCCAGTAGGCTGCAAACACAGCCCTATTTTACCTAACAACCCTTAGGGTGCTTTACAGTAGGGCAAATATCAATTTGAATCTAAGTTTACAGAGACTGGTAGCAGCTACAGACTGAAATATGATTTTATTTTTTTCAGCTGTCTACAGTGCACAGAACACACAGCCTTGGGAAAACATTATGGGTAAAGTGACTGAGGTGAGATTAAAGTGATTTTTCCAACTAAATAGATACATTCATTTCCCATAGAGAAATAAAAATCCCAAGTTATGAAAATAATCTACTCCTCTAAGAGGGTGTCCTTCTCACAGCCACTTTATCTTCATACACAAGGTTTGCATCAGCAAACCACAGAGATTTTATTTTAAATTTTTTTAAACAGACAAAAGTTGAACTCTGTGTCTTTACTGCAAAGTCAGTACCTTGTGAGGCAGCTTTAAAGGCAAGAATCCTGAAATACTGGATATCAGCCTCAAAATTATGTTCCAGAGCATTCAGAAGTTCTGTCATTAAAAATGTGTCCCTTTTGTACTAGACTAAACTATACCTTTTATTTGCTTATTACATTGCATGGCCAAGACTGTAAGGAAAGTTCTCTAAAATCCATTTTTGTGTCTATCTGGTTTCTCTGTGTTTCTGGCTCTTGCAGGTCACCACTCTACTGATGACTATTTTTGTCACTAATAAAATGCTAGAGAGTTACTAACAACCCAAAAGGACACCAACCCACAGACTTGAATTCCTGCATTTCTTGTTTCTTCCAGATGAAAGGAGCAATGGTGCTGAAAGGATGAAGATCAAGAGTTCTTGGTCAAGAGTGCAACATCAGATACCCCTCAGACTGCCACAAACTCAGCCAGTTGTACCCTGCAGCTTCACTGCACTTCAATTTTCACTTCTCCTGGAGTCCCATGACAAAACCTGCTCAAAAGCCATGTTGGCAAAGATGGAGCAGCACCAGATAACAAACTTATGGTACCTCACTATGATAATACTGAGAAGAGAAAAAAATCAAAAAAAAGTGAAAAAACAAACATCAAAAACATCCAGTCTGATCACCTTTGAATAAAGGCCTATATACAAAAGCCTTCACTTCCTCAAGAAAGGATCTCTCTATAAGTTGCTCATTTTGTCCTGCCTGTTGTAAAAAAATTAAGAAAGTAGGGGGGAAAAAAAAATCACCCACTCCCCATCTTCAATTGTCTTTACTCTGAAGGCTCACACAATATATCAATGGAGATTACTTCCAGAAATAGAAAATCTCCCCTAAGGCACTCTTTTCCTCTCCATAGTTTCACATTCACTCAGATGGGATAAAAATGTGCCTGGTATCAAATTAAGACTTTAGGGCTGGGAAACAAATGGTGCCAGATTTAACTGGGGCTTAGAAAAAGACACTTCAAGGTAACAGGAGCATCTGCTACTCCTCATTCAGGAGTGTAACAACTTCAAAACCTAAATGACAGCAATACATGTCATTTGGCATTTTCACTCACATTTCCTTGTTAATATTGCAATTTTGGCCAGCCATAAAGGCAGCATGTTTTATGTTCTTCTTCAAGGCTGGAAAACAGAGATGGCAGCCTAGGAGGTAAGAGAGACAAAATCCTCAATATGAAAACACAAATGATGATGGGCAGAGCAAAAATAAAACTTCAGCATCAGCTGTGACAGGCTGAGATTTCTCCTGCCCTCTCATATAGCACAGTTATCCTGGAGTTTTCCATTGGCTCCTCAGTAACCACGTACTGCTAGGGCAGCATTTATCAGTGTCCCCTTAGCTTTTCTTATGCTGAAAATCAAAAGGGGCTTACTGGTGGTATCTGGATTAAAAATAGCCTGGAACCACGTTAAAGATGATCTGCTGCATCTGTTGCCAATGCTGTGTCTTGTGAACAGCAACAGGCTCAGAAAAATAAGAACAATCGTTTTCTTTGACTTCCCTAATCGGCAGGGTCAAGAAACTGAAACATTTTTTTTCCTTAGTTTTACATATTCTTGTAACTTCAACACCTAACAAATCACAGATATCCAGCCTGTGATTCAAATACGACTTTTTTTTTCAGACATTTACCTATGTTAGCATTTTCCCAAAAATTAAGTGGCTAAGAAGACTCAGCTTTAAAAATCACGAGACAAAAAACCTGCAAGCAGTGCTGACATAAATCCTTTAAGCAGCTTCCACTCCAGAGCACCACTCCCATCAATCGATGATTATCACAAATAGGTTGATTGACTTCTCATTTTCCAGCAGGTTTGTTTTACTCATACACCTTGTTACTGCAGGTGGGGTTTCTCTTTTCCTTTACACATTGCTCATCTTTAGCAATCTTAAGTGCAAGCACTTCTCACTTCTGTGTTTCTTTCAGACCCAGCTGTGTTGGATCTGTGTAGCACTGGGTAAAATATTCAGCATTTCCTTTCCAGAATCTCTAAAGTTATATTCTACACTGTCTTTCCACAATTTGCACTCAAACCTGAGAAATAATTGCAACGTTATAGACTTGATGAAGAACTGGGATATATAAAAAGGAGCTGAAGACCTGTATCCTGAAAGAAACTGTAAATCATTCTCTGGAAAGGTTTTACTCTTTGATCAAAATAAGTGATCTAGTGCACGGAACAAAAACAATTCTTTTTTCTTCCCATTCAAGTTCCCTGATCTCTGCAAGAGGAGGAATATGCAACAGAGGTTTAGGGATGCTGAAGGTGTACAAACCTTCCTGTCTAAGCAGGAATAAATGCTGTCCTGCAGCTGAGGGTCCTTCTTATCAGGCAGATGGGAAACCTTTCAAATAATGTTCTCAGAAGTGGCTGAATTGTGGAAGTGCAACCTCATTGTTGCTCCAGAGGATCAGAAACTAAGTTTCCATGTAATGCTGTGGCCTACTGATGATGACAAAGCTTTTATACTTTGTCTTATATAAGTATTTAGCCTGAATTCAATTTAGAGGGTTTGCAGTGCATAACTCAGCCATCAGCTGCATGTTTTCTCTGCTTTATTTGATTTTCTTGTGCAAATCCCATTCACTGAAAAAAGGGGAAAAAAACTATTTACTACTTTTTTTTTTTCTGGTTAATCATTCCACTTGTGTGTAGACAAATTATAAATCAGTCTGGTGATTTAGACAGAAAAGCCTCTATAGAATTTTTACCTGCATGTAGCACAGAGATGCCTTTGATCAAAGTTTATGAGCAAAGACTCTTCCCAGGGATGCATGCCAGCTCCTTAAAGGAAAATCAATACATTCTGGGAGGGAGCATCTGGAGGATTAACTTTTGGATTTAACAAAGCATCCCTCACCCAGGGACTCAGGTCTGTTTGAAGCTTCCAGATCTTAAATCACACTTTGAATTTTAGAGTGAGTTTAATGTGTCCCTAAATACAAGTCCTAGGAAAGACTTTTTAGAAAAACATTGTCTCAAGAGTTGATAGCCTACAGATTTCCTGTTTTGTTATATCCAGATCCAGCTGAATTATTTAGCCTTTCCATACAATTATTTCACAGCAAAAGAAAAAATATAAAGCTCATAGAACTAAAATATTTACCTGCACTACCAGAATTAAAGTAATTTTTTAACATCAGGTCATTTGTTAATATTGGAATGTCTTTCCTTCCACTAGGGGAAGTGAATTCTCCTCCTTTTCTAAGGCACCTGCAGAAGGAATCCCTACCCTTCCCCAGTCCACCACCTTGAAACAGGGCTAAGGAAGTCTAAAAAGGGACAACATTATGTAACATCTATTGAAACCTCAGTGTTTAAGCTCCCTTCCACCAGAGATGTAGAAAAAAAGCAATTTTTATTGAGCTCTGGAATCCAATAATACACTGCAAAGGCTCTGCCACTGCCTTGAGTCATAACTTATGTATGAGTAGGAAGTCAGTTTTTTCACCATATGGGCTACAAGTTTTTTTTCCTTTTAATCTAGATTTTAATTTACCTTTTCTGCAGGTAAAAACTTCATACAAAGATTGTTATCTAATTAGGTATTAAAACCTTGCCTTGCTGTCAACAGCAATAAGGCTCCCAAATACATTTGAAGATCTGGAGCAAATTAACTCAGAAATACAAAATCACCTCCTTTCCACTGAGATTTTAAATCTCACATATCAAGATCACTTTTGAAAATACAGCTTAGGTTTCTTAATAATTCAGATTTTATGTATTTATAAGTGAAGCATAAACCATATTATTATTAAGTGTTGGCTTAAAACCAACTATTTTATCTCCTCTGACCAAATACAAAATCTACATGCTGGGTTTGAAAATTCCTTTTGCAAGGGTCTAATTTATGGAGATGATTGAATGGCTCACAGCAGCTTGGATCACCCTGTAGTTGATGAAACACAGCAACTCAGCCATGCTCTGTGGCAAGGAGTCTGCAATAATTGGTTATTCTTCCTGCTGACCCATAAAATACTTCTGCTCCAAACACTATGTAATCAAGTTTTATAGTAATGAGCCTTCCCCTAAGAAGAGGCTCAATTTCACTGCTGTGAATATCAAACAGCACCAAAAAAAAAAGGTGGTGGTAGGAATTTATCAAAAGGCAGAAATAGTCCACCCTGTTTTCTCAGCATCAACATATTCTACAATTTAAAAACAGGGGGAAAAAAAGCTATTGACAGCTTTTTAAGCAATCCCCCAGTGAAAATGCTCCACTGTGACACCCCAGTAATTACAGGGGAAGCACGGAGCAGGGAACTGTCCCCACGGAGCCTTTACTGAGTTTAGAGCAGTTCTCATCTCAGGGAAAGCAGCCCCTCCCTTGAGGGAAGCACACCCATAGCACCATCCCTGCTCTCCTGCATCTCCCTGAGCAGGAGCTATCAGCTGGGCTCTGGTGGCTACAGAAACTTTCTGCACTTGCCCTCTGTCCTCAATTTTGGTTCATCTCCCTGCAGTGCCTCTCCACTGCAGGATTTCAGAGGGATTGTCCATAATATCATCCAAATTCTATGCAGACTCCAAATTGCTTTTCCTTCCAAAATGTGCAACAACGAAACCCCAGGCCATGGAATAAAAGCAAAGAGGCCAAGGAGTGATTATCAAATGTTCAGAATCTTTCCAGATGCACTGCCAGTTCCAGATTTGGGAATGAGGTACTTTAATTTCCCTTCTTTAATAAAAACCTTCTTGAGTGTATCAGCCACGTGAAGAAGTGTCTGTGGAAAGTAGGAGGGCTCCCCTCAGAAGACACCACGGGTCAATGAGCTCTAAGGGCACAGCAAGTGCAGATCTATAGAAAGAAATGAAATAAAATCAATGCTGGTCCATTAAAGCACAGGGGAGCTGAGGAGCAGAGGCTGCAGCTGCCCCACAGCTGGACTAAAACAGAAATACATTTGCAAGGCTTCAGGTTTGATCAGGATGTGCAGAGCTCTGCTCTACCCTCTGTCCTCACAGCCTCAGGCTGTGCAGTGGGCAGTTATGGACACAGCATTCCCATGGAATTCCCAGGGATGCATTCCCATGGATGCATTCTCACAGATGCATTCCCATGGGTGCATTCCCATGGATGCATTCTCACAGATGCATTCCCATGGGTGCATTCCCATGGAATTCCCATGGACCCCAGAGCCAGCAGGGGCTGCCTGGGCTCACCTCAGCCTGGCCCAGGTGGCCAGCAGGCACCTGCTGCACTGACAGTGCTGACCCTCCAGTGAAAGGCACAGCCCGAGCTCTGCAGAGCCCATCCATGGCATTCAGTCACTATTTCATTCTGCTTTTAGTCTTCCTTTTTTCCTGAGCCATGAGTTTCTTTGTCTTTTTCAGAGAAATTATTGAGGGAGGACAGCACAGGCTGGGACAAGGTAAACCCCAGCACAGGTGTTCCACACCTGCCCCTCCATCCCATCCTACTCGAACTGCTCCATACCATGCACACCAAAAACCAATTCCTGGTGCCACGAGCAATAGGGAATAATGAGAAGCAGCATGCCAGGCTAGGAAAATGGAAAGGAATGTTATCTCCTATCTTAGCAAGCCCGGCTTTAGGGCAGAGTTTGGACTTTTGGGAGGGTGTGCAGCTGTGCTGCTCCCTGAGCCTTCAGTGAGCACTGAACACAGCGTGGTCAAACAGGAATGCCAGAGCAAACTCTGCCTCTGCACGGAGAAAACTGGGCAGTGATAAACTCAAGCTATTATCACAATGGTCAAGCTAATCACAGTGCTCAAAGATATCCTGCTTAAGAGCAATGTCTTGGGCTGAAAACAGAACTTTAAGAATAACCAGGTGACTCCAGAGCCTCTTTCTTGTCCAGGACAGGGACAAGAGAGCCACATTCAGACACTTTTCCAGCCTTCCCTAAGTTTAGTTATTTATACACTGTGTGACATTTCCTGCCCAAAGGAGCCTTGGCTCACACGAGCTGATGTGTGGCATTGTTTGGCATACAGATATGCTCACATACCTGACAGCAATTAAACACACACAGCCCAGAGCTGCACCTCCTGCTCTTCAGGTGCCACTTACTGGTGACTCTGAAGCTCACCTACCTCTGCATGGCTTCAGTTTAGGATGAATACTGGAGTAAGATTCCACTACATTTCAAAAACAAATCTGGAAAATAATATTTATTAATGACCATATTTTAGGCAGGGTAAATCTCTAAGAACTCTACAGCCTTAGGTCACAGGGCTTGGGGAAACTGGGATGGAAGCAAGCACTGAGTTCTTTCACTTGCTGGAGTTTTCAACTGGAATAGTAAAGGACTCTTCAGTGAATTGTGAATAAAGGAAAGATTCAAGTTATATCACTGAACAGCCTCATGGCTACACAACTGACACCACCTCAGTTTAAAGTCAAGAAGATTTCAGGGAAATTTTTGATTTTTTTCCCCCCAGAATAGAAGCTCATTTCTTATCTAACTTTAGTGTCAAATTTGACATTCAGAAATCAGCATATTTAATCCAAAGTGACTTGGAAGCATATGCTACCTCTTTTGATCACCACTCCAAAATTAAGATCTCAAGACTTACACTGACAGATCTTGTCCACATACTGCCCATATATTTTAAGAAAAAGAAGCAGCAAAATCCAGTCAAATCACAGCAAAAAAAGGTAACAGTACAGGAGAAAATGCTTTAAATAGCCAAATAAACTTTAAAGCACATTTTCCAGACACGAGAAATAGTAGTTTTCTTTAAAAGGCAATTTCTACATTGTGATAGAGCCAAGTAAAATTGACACTCATTTTAGCATACTGTACTCAAAAAGCCATTCTGTCACATGTATTTCTCACTACAAATGTTATTTCTTCTGGATACATTAATTCTGGAGTGATTTGCATCACAGCTACAGCACAGCATAAAGTTCCAATATTTGTAGGTTAGGAAAAAGCTCTGAGGGCAGCATTGGATTTTTTTTCTTCCCAAATATTTCAGAGTCATCACAAGAATCACCTGACTTCCCAGAGCCACACAACACAGCCATCATTATTTCAACTAATTCAACAGTGTCCTAAGTGTTTGCTCAGTGACAGATATGTGGCCAAGAGGAAGATATCAATCAAGCAAATTGATACCATTGCCTACCTTGGAAAGGGACTTGATGCAATTTCCATTGCAGGCATTAGGGCTGCTGAAGTTGCAGGCATGAACAGATTAGATTTGCAATTACACCACTCATTTCCATCAGGCAACGAAGCATTTGTGACTGCTGGTAATTAAATCCCTCTCAAGCCACCCTATCTTTGGATTCCTACAGCAATTTGCAGGGAGTCCCCTCCAAAGCACATTACCAGTGGAATGAAAGGCTATTTTCATCCCACTGACGTGAGTTGAATCAACAAGTGCTTCAGTGTTTCTGAAAGAAGTCTGTGGTATCAGGGGCTCGTTAGCAATAATTAGTTTTGCTCTAAAGATTCACTATCTGGGCCTTGCTATTTGTCAGTGAAAACATAGCCACAGAGGGAGTTGTCTCTATTCCTAGATTGATAGAAATATACACTTATTTCTGTTTAAATATCTTCTATTTTATATATTTGTAGTGAGAAATACATGTGACAGAATGGCTTTTGAGTACAGTATGCTAAAATGAGTGTCAATTTTACTTGGCTCTATCATAATGTACAAATTGCCTTTTAAAGTCCCAAGCCATAAAAATATCCTTAATTCAGTCTCCAGCAAATTCAGTGATGGTCATAGCTTGTAGCAAACCAAAACTGAAAAAATACTACATTTTAAATACATGCCTAATGTTGTCCAGCCTAGGACTCACTGGGGCAGAACAGGAGTTTTCTGTTTATATCAGTTCACATGCAGCACAAGAGCATCCAATTTAATAAATTAACAAACTTAGTCTGAGACATCTTCACAAAAGTAGACAACAGGAACTACACAGAGGATAAAGATAAAGCACCTCATCAATTATATAAGATTATTTGGTTAGGTCCAGCAGTATTTCCACAAAAAAACCTAAATTCAGAGATGTTTCACATCACTGAAAGAACACATGGAATCTTTGAATGCTCTTAGTTAAAAACCAGGGTAGAAAATGGTTTTCCTCCGTGGTATGTGTGTATGATGCCCATTCACCATAACTCAACATCCACTCGAATACATTCAGCAGTGTCTATTGCTGCTTCATTATCAGTTTAATATTGACTAATTAGCAGCATTTCGAATGCAGGTGTAGTGTGATGAAATGGCAGCTGCTGCTCATTCTGTGCAGGTCAAACACTCAGAGCAGTTCAGCTCCCAGACCACACTGCAGAGCAGGACAAGAGCAGCAATTACTTTGGGTCACACCTCCTCTGGCAGACTACTTCAATTACATTTCATTACGTGGTGGTTGCATACCAATGAGTCAAAGCAAGATTTATTATGGTGAAAATATATTTCCATATGTACTTCAACATTTTCTAGCTCTTATATACCAGAGATGTAGGATTCAGGCTTTGGCAGCACTTAGTGAAATACCAACACTTATTTCTGTTTAGATATCTGCAGTCCCATAACCTAAAAATACCTTTAATTCAGGCTGAGGGCCTGGGATATTGAGAAATTAACATTAAATGGTCAGATGCCCCCAGTTTTATACAAGACAAGAATTCTTGAACCACACAAGATGTGTTCATACCAGTCTTCACTGTAAAGAAATAGTAACACACTCCCAAAGAAATGCTTATATTGTCAAGTGCAAAGCCCAACAGTGAGGAGAAGGAAAAAAGTGCTTTAAATTTTACTCAAACAAGAAGGAATGGATGTATAAATGCACCAAGAATCTCATTACTGACTTCCTGTGATTTTGTGTTAGATTCAAAGTGCAAGTTATGAGAGCCATATTTAATTTCTAGAAAGAGGATTTTGCAGACACCACCCCCAAATGAATACTAAATAGCAAGAACCTGAAGTGACTTCCCTATTCAACAGCAGAGAAAAGAAAAAAAAAAATTTAAAAGGGGGTTGGAAAGAAAAAAAATAATATTAAATCCAGAGATTTTATTTGCACTGAGTTTTAAAAGAAAGTATGGTCATGTCACTCAAAGAAAAAATAAACTATGGCTCATATGAAACGTTTGCTTAATAACATGGTGAATGTCAGCTATAGATTTCTGCTGCAATATTAAATCTGAGGAATAAAAATAAACAGCAAATCCCCAAGCATTATTACTCTGCAAGGAAAGTACACTCACTGAAAAACAGAAGTTCTAAAAGCAAAGCTCACTCATCATATGGCAACTCCAGTGACACCTGTTGGACCTCAGGAATCTGCAGTTTTGGAGCTTTCTGTGCTTCCAGGCACAGACCCCCTGGAAAACACTGCTCTGGAGCTGGAACCTTGGAGAAGGCTTGGAAATGTGAATAATGAGTTAGAAATCACCAATGTATAGTGGGTTAAATGTGTGTATTTTCACTGAGTAATGGGTTTTAAATTTGTGGGTTTTTTAGTATAGTATTAGTTATGAGACAAAATAGAGTCTTTTACATGGTGTCTTTCTCTTTGTTCATCTTCTTTCTTCTTCACAGAACTCAGGCAGTGACCTTTAGCTGGTCAGTCTAATGTCACTCTAAAGGTCATAAAAACCTATTATTGGGTCAAAAAAATAAATAATGTAAGTGTTAAACTCTTATTAGTTTGTTGAGCTTTAAAAGGCCTTGAAGCAGGCTCAGCTGGGGCCATTTTTCCCACTTCTAGCAAAGAGCTAAAGGTGCTGTTGTACTTTCTGTAATTTCTAATAAAATACAATAAAATACAATAAACACCCAAGTCCAAACACGAAAATCATCTCAATCGTCTTTCTAATAATCCTGACTCAAAAAAACCAAACAAAACTAGTAACAAACCACTAATAAGTGGTGCAAAACCCAACAGACACCCCCACAATAGCCACAGCCCAATCGTGTGGCCAGCCCCCTCCTCTTAGAGCTCAGTATTCAAGGAAGACAGAAAATCTGAGAGCCTGAAGTCTGCTCTGAGAATCTTTGAACCTCACCAACTAAATCAGATTTGATTTGTTTTTAGACACTACAAGGAGGGTTCAGTACCACTGAATCCTTGCCATTCTTCAAAGCAGTATTTTGATGAATTACTTCTGCTAGGAATGGTGCAGTTGCTTTCCTGAAATCAGCTCTTCTGCATTTTGCCCCCTAGGGAATAAACTGCAGCAAAAGAGGGGTTTGATGAAAATTCCTGTGTTTCTGCATCTAGGATTGGCCTCCACTTCCCAGCTAAGAAGGGCTTGAATGTTAGATTTCATAGACCTATAAATTTTCTTTATAAAAGTGGGCCATTTGGACTATCTTGCAGGTCAAAAATAATAGATTTCTCAATAATCACAACTGCTATTAGCTTGCAGCTCCCTCTGAATAATAGGTCACACTCCCAGGCATGTTCATTTTCCCAGTGTCAGCTGCACAAGGATCTCAGGAAGGAGATCTGAGCAGTGTCAAGCAAGGAGTAATTGATTTGTAATCTTGTTTTCCAACAGAGCACGCTTTGCTAACTAGATTCCACAGGCTCTATAAAGTGCAGAGTTATAACCTTGCCATTTTTATGGCACAGAAGTCATTAATACACACATTTGCATATTGTTAGACACCTGAGTAATAAAGTGGCTTCACAGATCAGCAAATATTGAAAGCAGGTGGTGTTTCTGTGATCCTCTAGCACATCACCCACTGAGCCCAAACCTGTGTGAGCACGTGGCACTCAGGTTCATCTCTGTTCCTGAACTGAGTTTTAACACAACCAAATGCTCTCCTGCTGGCTGACTGAGGAAGCAGAGATTAATTTTAACCTTCTGGCAGATAACACCACACCTGAAGCAGTCGTGCCTCACACATCAGCTATTTCTGTCAGCATTGCCAGTGCTGTGGAGGGACAGCTCACTTCGCCTCTGGATGTAACAAAGAAATCAAACCAGCAGGCAGAGACCTAAAGGGACTTGGAAATGAAGATCAAAAGCTGCAAAGGCAACTCCATAGACAAGGCATGAGCAGGATTTACCCATGGTTTCAGTGCAAGAGGCATTTGCATCAACTTTTAACTAGTGGAGTCCTGGAAACCACCTCACCCAGAGCCTGCTGAAGTTTTCCACCAACAAATTGATATTATTTCCCCCACACACTGAGTATGATCCAAAATACACTTCCTTGGAACCACCCTGCTGCAGCTCCAGACCGTGACAGGATTTTCATCACCTGCCCATGACCCAGAAGGAAAATTCAGATTCTGCTGCAATGTGCCCAAGAGTCACTCTCCTCAGAGCAATGAAAAAGGCACCTGACTTTGAGGATGAGATCGCATCCACCCTATTTTAGAGTGAGTTTTAAGTGCCACTGATTGGAGTGGACTTACACAGGGCTGGAAAGCACGAGCACCCAGAGCTGGTGTGAGGAGTTGTGTTCCCTCCTCTCTGTGACCTTAAAACCTGCCTTCATTAGTGATGGGGGGCCAAATTAGGCTGTACAACCGTGTGGAACAACAAAAGCAAGGAAAAAAAACATTTAGAAACAGAAAATTGTGCAGGCAATGCACAACTTAGGCAAAACAGGGGTGACTGTGGAACTTAAAAACTATATCAACACAGGGTTTTCTGAGCACATAAAGGTCAGGGACTTTCTGGAAATGAGGAACTACTCAAGAACAGCAAATGATCCCTTGTGGCCCTGGGGACAGGAGCAGCACAGCCCATGGCAGGCTGAGTGCAGGAGGGAGCCCCAGCACAGAGCTGCCACCCTGAAGGGGAGGCACAACCAGCACCTGAGCAACCAGGGGCTGGTTTGGTCTTATCTGATTTGTCACCATGTTCTAATTAATTGCTTCCACATGCATTTTATTCCAAAAATGGCTTTTCGAAGTGTTTTGGTTTGGGTTGTGCAGCACATTGTTTTTTTCCTTTGACAAATGGAAGTGCTGTACTTATGTAGCAGAATACCCAAAGAAAATGTAAAGAGTTTGGGAATTCTGTCCCTCAAAAACGTGCTATTACTGTGAATTATTTTTAAAAATGTTAATTGTATCTGGTTCACCACTTTACAGAAGGATGGAGCCTCTTTTCTGAAGATGAGGTTTGTGCACAGTGAGCCCATCAATGCCATCACATCGAGCAGTGTCTGAAGAGCAGACACACACCAATCATTGATGTTGAATAAGTTATGTCAAGACTGTCTTGCTGTAATATCTCCAAGTGTTTACTTGAGCTTCCCAAACCATCTAAATTTTTGATAAAGAACAGTGGAAGAAGAGAATGAAGAACATGTGCAAAATGGACATTCAGTCTTAATCTCAGTAAAAATTAAAATTTCTCTTCAAAGAACATTCCAAATAGTGACAGGAATATTTTAGCACTTGTCCTCCAACTCTGCTCAAAAAAAGAAATCAAGTCAAATCCCTATGAAGTGCTCAAATTCATTCTGCTTCAAATGCTCTTAAAGTTCCTAAAATTCTTTTGTAAGTCTACTGAAAGAAAGTAAATGATCCCACTTAGTGCCAGCAGCTGCACATCCCAGGTTTTGCTGAAATCAGAGGTGAGGCCACCAGTGCTGCAAGCTCACCTGCATGGCAAGCCAGAACTCAAAAGGTTATTCACAAAAAGGATAAACAAAACCATTTTTCACAGTAGAGCCTGTTCTGGCAATCCATTTAAAACTTCCCTTGATTTAAAAGAATGTTTCTTTCAAGCAAATATCAACGCTTCTAAGTTTCCAGTTTTTGAATCAAATCTCTCATTAACATTTTGGTTTATTCTTGAAATTCTATACAGCTGAAGTGATGGAATTATTTCAGAAACTCAGCTTTACTAAAAATTCAGCTTTTCATTTACATTCTTGTGTAGCAGCTTACATTCCTGTTTGCAGTCTTACAGATAAATCTGTCACTAAAATATCACCCAAACAGCTTAAAATGTAGAAGTTAACAGAAAAACTGCATCTAAAATTGCTACTTTTATATTATGATTGAAGGCAGGTTCATGATGTGAAGAAAAAAAAAAGAGGTTTACTTACAATTTAATACTTGGAGTTGGTAATCCAAGAGTAGCTTTATGATAAATCCTACATATTTCTTAGAAGATTTAGAGAGTTGCCATACACACACACACACACACTTTTCTCATGCTAATTGTACAGTTTCTTATATTTCTTAATGTTAATCTCTTGGCAAATTTTATAATGCTTAAGGTGACATTTGGCAGTTGAGTCCCCATAGATAGAACTGTCCTCATTCTTACAGAAACTAATTTATTTTTTTCTGCCGCAACAGGTGTGGCCCAAAGAATGTAATAAGTGATAGGAATTGGCTTCAGGATTATTTAATTCCTTTATTCTTCAAAGCAGGTAATGCTGGCTGTTTTCTTTTCCCACTGCAGCCTTCCAGCATTTACAGTGGGAAGGTAAAATGGCTATTTAGTGTTTATGGTAATAAAGCAAAGCAGAAGAAAGCAAACTGACACTGCCACAATATAATAAAAGCAGGCTTGAAATTTAGCTCCTTAATAACTCAAGGAAATTAAAATATTCCTATCTTGCAGATGAAGAGGCCACAGAGGTAGAAAGTGAGTCCATTCTCTAACCAGCAGGTTTTTCTTGCAGCTCCCAAAGTCTCAGGTGAAAGGAGAGCTGTGCTGGCTCCTGGTCACCAAATCCCTCGGGGAGACAGGACATGGAAGGACAGGGGATGCTGAGGGGAGGGAGGAAAGAGGAAACAAGAGCGAGTCATGGGGGATTCCTAAATACCAGGATTCTAAAAACAACCTCAGAAAGGACAGGGAGGATGAAGCATTGATTTTTGCCCTCGTTGGAGGCAATGTGATAATGGCCTCAGCACTTTGTTTGGGTTTCAGAGTCCCTGGTGTTATTTTGGGATGTGACCTGTCTATGCAGATGCACAGTGAGATATCTTTTATCAGCTCTCACACATCTCTGTGTCCTGCTGCCAACCTCTCAGGCCAGTACCATGCAACAGAATTCAAACTGAACAAACCAGGGACACTTCCCACAGTGTCCATCATAAAAGGCAATTCTACTTGTCTCAGTTCATTTAGGAATTACAAACTATTGGGACACAGATTCACTCTCTGCCCCTGTCAGTGGAGTTCACACCCACACATCAGCCTCCAAGCCAGCAGTAACAATTCAGTCATCTGAGGACAATTTCCAGGGAGCAATTTTTTCATTCCCCCTACCTGCTGCACGTACTGGGAGATGTTTGCTTGGAAACATCTCATCACATCCTGCTCAGGTCTCGTGTTTTAGAGTTTCTGATCGTGTTCTACAAGGCACCCCGTGCTACAAGGAGGAAAGGAGGTGGCTTTGCTGTGTGTTGGCTGTTTCATCTCCATGAAAACTGTGAAGGAATCTCCCTCAACCCTGTTCCTAATGCATAAACTGAATGAACCCACAGCAAAAAAATCTCATGGGCTTCAAAAAGAATTTGAGAACAAGGGGCAAAGCTAGACAAACACTTTTATCTGAGTGAGACATTCTCTCTTTAACACCGTTTTCCACACACACTAAAAATCTGTGCCTGTATTGGGTACCAAATATAACACACAAGGCTGCCCTTGGTAACTTTCCCAAAGACATCCTCAGAACACCCACAGAACTAAAAACATATCTGATCTCCTGACAGCTGGGAGGGTGCAAACTAAGAACTTGTTACTAAGAAAACAAGTCATAAAGGAGGGAAACCTGCTGGGAGCTGCAAAAGCAGTTTGGCTCTTGGTTCTCAGTCTCACAGAGCTCAAGTCACATTTCATCAGAGCCACATCTGCCCAGGACAGGACAGAGGTGGAACTGAGGGGCTGGCACAGACACCTGCAGCACAAAATATCACTTTCCCAGAAGATGCAGTTGCCTCAATCCAGATCTGCTTTTCTTCCTCACTGAATGTGTTTTTAGGATTTTAAGCAATGTTAATACAGTTCTGTATTGCTCTGTTTGAGAGGTGGGTTTAGTGTCTGGCTCAAGCCACCATTCTCATCCTGATTCACACCTCAGGGAACTCCTAATTCAGACCTTGAAGTGATGATTTCCTCCCCCAGAAAACTGAAATCCTGCTCCAACCACAGGTATCCTAAACAAGTTTAAATAATCTGAGAATAGCTCTGGGCATTTCCTTGTAGGCTCGAATAAACTTTGTTCCTTCTGCAGCACAACTGGTTCCTAATTTGACACTGCCATGACAAGAGACAGGTCAGGGATGGAAACATTTCTAAGACCATTCCACTTTGTGTGTGTGGCTTCTCAATTTCATCTTTCCCCTGGTGTGTGTAATTTTGCAGAGATCTTTGCATAAAACTTGGGTGGTTTAAGTATTCATCAGCTCCTGCTGCTCCCTTTCCACCCAAGAGCAGAGCACCAGCTCTGCCCCTGCCACAACCATTTCCACAGCAGCTAATTGCAAATCCAAGCAGAGATTGTGCCTCCAGGTGAGGGACTAACATCAGCAACAGATCACTCTTCAAAATGCCATTTTCATGCAAATGCTCCATACAATAAAGAACAGAAAAAAATTAAACATAAGAAAACAAACATCTTAATTTGTTTAATGAAATGTTTGTGTCAGTTCTGTAGAAAGTATCAGGGGGCTCAAAGTTTTGAGCATATGTAAAAATCAGATTCTGACTCAGATCTTGGGAGATTTAGGAGGATCTCAATGTCACTTCTGGAGGTTTTGACCTCTGAGTTTAAGTGAAAACAGAAGATGTCTGCTAGGTGTTATATAGGAATCAACCAGCTTCCTTAAGCCAAAACTAAAGGAAATGAGACTCTGTGTTTGCAAATCAAACTGCTGCAATCAAACTGAAAAATTAATTTCGAAGGTGGGGGAGCCTGCCTGACCTCTGCAGGACTTTCTGGCACTGAATGAAAAGAATTTATATTGAATATGTAGAGTCATCTTTAAGCTGTAGCTTATCAGCCCCTCAGAAGAGATTGGGCTTTTATTATCAGCAATACTTAAGAAATTCCCTAAATTTACATGAACTTTTCATCAGAGAAACCCATGATACTTTTCAAAATAAGTTTTTGTTGAATCTAATGGAGTATGTTCAACTTTCTATTGTTGCTGCTTAAAAATGGCTAATCCTAGAATATGAGAATTTGAACTACTTACTTTAATGATGAAACTAATTCTTGGGAAATCGTGCTGAGAAAGTGCTTTTGGAGTCAGGGAATCCTTGACTGAACTAATATAAGTACAACCAAAAGCAAAGAGGTTTTAACTTCTTTCTGAGTCAAAGATCTAGGAGGAAAATCACCATGCAGAGGGAGAGAACAAATCATTGGTCAGGCCCACAGGCACATTGCTCTTTGTGATTTCCTGAAGAAGAATGGATCTTGGGGCAATACTCACTGAAACTTCTGCCAACCCCCTGCAGAACAGCACCCAGTACCAAGGCAAACACCAGGAGTGAAACACTGCAGTGAGGACCAAATCATTGAACATTGTCAAGGACAAGCAAAGCTGCCTAAATAAAACCTGACATCCGGCTCCAGTGAGGCACAGGTGTCATCCTCTGCTGCTGGGAATTCAGGCACTGATTTCCTTGGTTTCAAGGGAGCATCAAGAACAGTGAAGCATCTTGGGAGCTTCACAACAATTCCTTGAATTAGTTCCCTCTATTCTCAACACCTCTGAGAAAAGCTGATTTTTTCCCCAGTTTATTCCCTTACATTTTTTGGTATTCCCTCACCAGCCAACATCATACCTTCGACTGAGAGGCTTTACTTCATTAAAATACAATTTGTGAGGTGAAAGCAGTGACATTTCATCAACCTGCCTCCAAATCCCCTTTAAGGTCTCCATAAATTATAAACTGCCTTCATAAGGAAGGCTGTTCAGATGACTTAATATCATTTATTACAGATGAAACTTGAAGTTTTTGATACTTGAAGCTGTTGATCACTTCTTTGGCACTTGAAACACTTCACACCAGATGCCTTTGGACTTACTTAGCTCCAAGGCACTCCATGGAAATTGGGTGATTCTGGGTTTTGAGTGCAGTTTTTGTGAGGAGAATGGTCTGGATACTGCCTTGGGCCAATTCCAGTATTGGGACAGCAGAGAGAGATGGTGTCACCTCCCTGACTTATCCCAGTAAGGGATACACAAATGTCCATGTCTTTGAAAGTGTACCTGATGCTGTTGCTGAGTAAATAAACAGTGTGGTGCCAGTTATCCTGCTACACACCTGGGATCAGTGACCTCTGCCAGCTGGAACCATGTCCACACCCCCAGTGTCCATCCTCCTGCTCCCAGGGGAATCAATCTGAAAAGCTCCAACTAAAGAGGAGCAGAAAGAAAAGATCAGTGAATTTTCAAAGTTCTATCAATCTCTTGAGATGACAGAGAACAGATTTTACACCTCGAAAGACATAATTTTCTTCAGACAGCAACTCTTTATCCCGAGGAGTGGGGTTGAGAAAGTTGAAAGCTTTTGTTTATAGGCACATTTCATTTCCAGGGTTCCTTAGGTCAGCATGCCAGAATTAGACATTAATCAAGGAGGGCACTTTGAGCTGAGAAGAAGAAAATATCCCTGGCATGTACTAAAACTGATGCATGACTAAAGCAGCACCAAGGATGTGCACACATCTGCACAGTCACATAAAACACACGTAGCCAATTCCTTACTGCAACCTCTCTCTGCTGGCAGTGTTCAGATCTCTACACTGATTAAATAATCTCTAACAGCTTCTTCAGAACCTCCAGAGGAAGGGCTGAGGAATAGCACATGAAAGAGCCCCTTTCCTTTAGCAAACAGATTTAAGAGCAGCAAGCTTAGCAACTACGCAGGTGGTATTTTAAAAAAACACTTTAGCAATTTAAGTAATTGTTCATTTTACAGAAACAAGCTTTAAGAAAGTAAGCAGATAATAGGGTGCTATCATATGTGTATGTGGAGCTCTAATGAGAACTGCCATGAGAGAACTGAGCAATTGGCATGAAATGTCAGGAGTTACTGATTTATTTTTTTTTACTAGGTGGCTTAAGGAAAGATATTACTCTGTGGGATTATGTTTTTTCCCTAGTGAAAAATACACAAACAGGAAGAAAAAAAAAACCCACCACAAAACCATGCCTCTGTCCCCTCAGCACCACCAGGCACTGACTTTGCTAAGCTTGTGCCATAGGTGTTCCACAAATCAACTCCCCAGGCTGGGAGAACCTTTCCTGTTGCAGCCAGGCCCCGGGTGTTTGGGCAGAGGCAGCACTGACACTGCCCAAACACCACTGAGAGAACATTTTATATCACACAGGAGAGAGCAGAGACTCGCAGGGCTTGGCCCAAACTGTCCCAGCCCTGTTCTTCATCTCCTCCAGAGGTGCCAATAGCCAGAGCTGTGCCAACAGCTCCAAGGGAACCCAGCCTGCTGAGGGTGCCTGACCCCCCTGTGCCTGGCTCAGAGCACCCAGGGTCATTCCACACTCCTCCAGGGGAGATTTCTTTTCCCTGGATTCAGACATCCATTAATCACCTCTGCAGCAAACAGGGCACTGGGGTTTTCCTGATCCCTTCCCTGCACCAGTGACCAGGCAGGGCAGACCCACAGTGGCCCAGAATTTATTTCAGCCACACAGCTGGGCTTTTTCTGGGATTTCTTTCCTCATTTTGCTTTGGTTAAAAGCTCCCCTGCCAACAATGCACACTGCACATACCCCCAAGGGAACAGCCTTAGCAGCTTCCAGGTTGGCAGACACTGAGTCCCAAAACAGCACAGGGGTCTGAGTCACAATTATCCAAACTGACCTGTCAGCTGGAACATTAAGGGTCTTGGAAAGTTATCACTGGGGCAAAACTCATTTGTCAACAGATTACAAGATAGTAATTTAGTTTTGACTTTTTGGCCCAGTTACAAAATGATAATTTTTTTAAATCACAATTGAGCAACCACTGTGGAGTGCTAGCACACAGCTCCAGATTGGTTTGTGTGCACAGCTACACAGGACACTAAAATGAATTAAAACTGAGCAGATAGGGGTGGAAAAAGGAGCAGAAGCACAGTCATTCCAATTAAGATGCCTCTGCAATTACCATCCCACAAGGATCTGTTCTTTCATTAATAATATTCAGTGATTTTTCTTCCCAGTGAATTGGAAAGCGAGTACGTAAAAATCAAGGCGTTGGCAATTTTCAGACGATTTTAATCAAATTGCAGTCATAAATTCTGGGCTTGTCTGACAAAAATACACTTCCATGTGGACAAACACGGAATGCTTTGTGGCACTGGCAGCTGTGGGTTAATGAACCTGGAGCCCAGGTCAGAGCAGTACCTAAACCATTGATACATTAACTGGGGACATCCAGCACAATCAGCTTTCTGCAAAAATGTTAAACTTGCAAAGAGGCAGCAAGGACACGGATGGATTCTTTCAGATGGGGAGCACAGACCTGCAGGATGGAAAACAGAGCACATGGATCCAGATGCTTGGCTTTTCCAGGAGGAGGAGATGAGTTTATTCCCATCATGGGAGTCAATAACATCTGGTGCAAAACAATCCACTCAGGCTGGGATGAGCAGTTGGGCAAATTCCAACTCCAGGCAAGGATTTCTATTTTTATTCTAAGAAATAGTTACCTACAGCAAGAAATTTACCTGGAGACTTGAGGAATTGTCCATGACCTGAAGCCTTTAATCAACAGTGGCTGTTTTTGTAAAAAAATTCCATGTTGTAGCTCAAAGAGAATTCAGGGAGATAGAATTAGCTTTTCCCAGGGTCTAGCAGTCAATTCTAGCCTTGAAATCTAAGAAGGATCTGAATGAGTGGCCAAGAGCAGCAACCTTTATGTAACATGGAACACAACACTGGGTAATTAGAAGAAAATATTGTCACATCACCAAAAACGATTGGTTTTGTGCCTGCAAGAAAGAAAGAAATTCTCTTCTGCTGCTTTTCCAAGGATCAGTCTTTGTTTTGGGGCTAATGCGACAGCTTTTTGTAATGTCATTATTTATTTTAAATTAAGTAAAAAGTGATTCATTCCTCAATCAGCATTCTTTCCATTTTATATGGACTCTTGTAATTCACAGACAGTTTCTAAACATAACAGTCAATGATTCTGCCCTCTGGGGACAGTGAAAAGATTAGGGTTTTTTAGTTGAAATAAATATTTTAGTGAATGAAAAAACAACCTCTCAGCATCTCAGAACAGATGTTACTTCCCCGGTGCATTATTGATAAGAATGCTTCACTTCCATTTAGAGTGGCCCAGCTCAAGGAGCTAAGACAGTCTCAGTGAAATGACTTCATAATTTTACATACTAAATCCATTTCTATTTTTTGGAATTAGCCTTCATTTTGTTGAAAAAAACATTCCTTGAAGATAATAAGTGTTGAATGCACGGTGGACTTCAGCTAAAACAGGAATTTACCAAACTATTTGTAGACATTAAAAATAATGGAAACTGTGAAAATGTGTTAATTTTTCACCATCTCATTATGCTTGAGGGGAACCAATATCATCCAAATAACTACAGGAGCTGGGGAAATGCAGAGCCCTTCCAGTGCATCCATTAATGGCTGATCCTGTGCTGTCCTTGCTCAGCTCTTGAAGAGGAAACACAGAGCCCTGGGCAAACAGAGAACCCCTCTAAGTCATGGCAGTGGTTGATTGATTCTGTGCTGTCCCTGCTCAGTCATTGAAGGCCATTAGGATCCTGCACAGTCCTTGCTATAAAACCTTGGACACCCACGAGCTTCTCCATCTCCACCTTTGCACTTGTCTGTCCAGTGACAGTAAAAAAAATCTTTTATGTGAAATGAGGGACCAGAGTTGTGTCCTTTCCTAGGGATCCTAAAGCCATATCCCTGTGCTGTAGGGCTGGCATCAGATATATTGGAAACCTGCAGGGGAAAAAACAGCAGGGGAGAGGAGAATAGATTGTACAAGAATTATTGTGCTCAGGAAATTTTTTTCACTTTAAACAAGTTTTGCTTTTCAGACTGGAATGAAAGGATCCTCACCAAGGACAGCAGACACCTCTCATTGATTTGTGAATCTTAGATGGAACTTTATTAATTAAGTATCAGTACAACTAATTGAGAATTACTTCATTATCTAGCACTTAGAGTCAACAACACCAGGTTAAATCATTTAACTGTTGCATTTTCCTGCACCAAGCTATTTGAAGTTTGCTGGCAGCAACCAGCTGGCTCACAAGTGTTGAACCCATTTTAAAGGTACCTTAAGGTGCCAGAAGGAGAGGGATCAGAACACAAGAGAGCCATCAAAAGCAAATGTTCTGGATTCTGAATTCAAAGGATAAAATCCTTTCTAGTGTAGACAAGACTGCCTATAACTCCTTGGGCTGTTTAAGAAGTGCACAGTGGGCAAAGCATGAAACAGCAGAAGGCATTAAGTGCATTCCTGAGGGGGAAATTACATGGGTGGCAGTGCAGCAGATCCTGCAGCCTAATTTAATGGAACAAAATAGGCAACTCTTTAGTAATAATGCATCCCAAATGACTCTGAACATTGAGTACTCCACAGGAAAGGGACAGCCAGTGAAGCCATTTTCCATTTTTACATAGCTTCTGGGGCTCATTCCTCATTGTTGCAGTCTGCACTAATGATTAAGATGGCAAATATTAAAAAAAATAAAAATTTAAAAATTAAGTAAATAATTTTATTAATCTTTAAATCACAGAGACTTGAAATAAAATATTTTTCGTGGCTGACATTGGCATAGAGAAGGAGAAAGCATAGCAAATAAGAGCAATATATAAATATCTTAATTTCATATCTCCTGTTATTCAACATAGATCACAAAATGTCTTCTTTCACACTCTGGAAGATTTTAATGCTTTTTTAATTTCAATCAAAAGTAGTATTCCAGTCACACTACAAAAAATGTAATATTAGGCAATTGATTACTCAAATTGGGATAGAAATGCTCCATGAGTGTTCCTTATCAGTGAAATTGAACTTCCAATGAGTAAACACAACTGGCCAATGTTGCTCTTGGTTGAAACTGCTTCTTGAAAACAGGTAATTATTTGCTGAATTAAATTAAATTTCCCTCATGACAAAACAATAGGATAATGCACACAAAGCCTTTAGGCTTTGCACACTTATCCCCTGCCATGCAGTGCAGCTCCAGGAAAAATGGCAAAACAAGGTCATTCATTAGGGTCTCTTTCTGCTGCCTTTCCTTGTCTCAGGAAATTCTTTGCTGCAATTATTCCTGCTCAAGCTGCAGCCATTGTTTGCTGACACCAGCCAGAGGTTAACAGGAGGATGAATCAGTTTTAGGAAGAACATTTTCCTTCAACTTGTTCTTGCTCTTGGAATCAAGTACAAACCAATTTTTGATTTATCTACACCTTTCCATCAAAGCTCCTTTACTTTGATTTAGCAAATATTCCTGTGGAAGTAACTCCAGCACCTTATATCAATACCACCACCGACTTCTAAAGAATTATCATCTCCTTTCTTCCCACTTCCAAAGGCAAATAATTATGTCTCTGTCCTGGATCACAGAATTTGATTGTGCTCTGAACCAAAACAAAAGCAGTAATTCCAGCATCTATCACAGTCTGCCTAACAAGAAAATAGATTAAGTCCTTAAGTTATCCTCTAATTAGGTAATCAGACCCAAAAAAGGAAAGAGAGGAAAGGCAGATGCAGTCTGCAACACATTCTAAATGTCCTGCTCTTCAAAACACTTTAAATCTATGGTGCTCTCCTCAAACACATCCATTCCATAATGTCTGAGGACAAAAGGAACTCAATAGATTGAAACACTTTTATAAAGAGGAGAGAAAAAGAACCAAACCACAGCCTTGACAGCAGAATGGTTCAATCTGCTTAGAACCCAGAGAGTCAAAAATCAGCACCTTAAACTGGACTTTCATCCAGACAAACCCACCATTCCAGTTTCTCCCTTCTCAAACACCTTTCCTCTTTAAAGTAATATTTTTTAATTAAATCATAATCACAAAGCCACACAAATCAGGTTTTGTAATAAACCAGCTGTAAGGAGCAAATAAATATCCTAAACCAGAAAACCTACATGAGAAATTGCACTAAGCCAGTGTAACCTTGTGTGGCAATGCACACAAAGGTCAAACTGTCAGACTTTAGATCCAATTATTTCTCTTCATTCTATGTTTTATGCCTGTATTTAATGAAAAAAACCCTGAGTTATTGAGTCAAAAATGACTTCAACCCAAGCTAAACAGGTAAAAGATGATTAACACTCATCAAGATTAACATCATTCTCAGATTCAACACTTCCTAATGTCTTTGATATTTACCCCAAGCACTTCCAGGACAGCAGCTCACACAGCTGAAGGCTCACACTGAAGTTTCTGCAGAGCTCAGTTCCACTCCTGCTCTCTTCAGAGCTTTTCAATTGAACCCAGAGCCATCCTTCAAACGAGGGAATTTTATCTTGAGCTGAAGCTCCAAGCTCATATCTTAATTTCTCGAAAATCCTTCCTCTCCTCCTATTAAATGATCAGCTTTTCAATACGTGTTTCTCAGCTTTCCAAGGTATGTTCTTGTACACTTTAGGAATACTCAAGTGAAATACTCAAAGTGATGACAAGGTACAATTTGTTCCTATGCAAAGGCAAGGGCATTGCATAGCAAGTCCCATCTCCCCTGGATCTAAACTGGATTTACAATTCCATGAACATCTGAGATTTAGGAGGCTGGATTTGTCACATGATACAAGTTTTGTGGAGTCAATTCTTCGGAGCTGATCAGTGAAACCAGTTTTCCCCTCCTACAGAAATACTAAGCACTTTTTCAGATTCTTTCCCCACGTTTTCTTTTACAACATGACAGCCCCAAAACTGAATAAAGACGTTACTTCTGATGTTAGCAACAAAAAGTTGCATTTTTTTCTTCATGGTACTTCTACCCTTTCCAAGTATTCACAAAGGCAATTTTAAAAAAAATATAGAACCATACTTTACTTCAGAAATGCATTAAAGTCATTCTGAAAGTTGTTTAAAAGGTAAAAGTTCGAGCTCTCTCCTGGCACAGGTGGCATTACAGATGAAAACACAGTTTAGGAAGCTTTATGCTGCAGGAACACTACAGAAGTCAGACCAAACCCAGGAAATTTACTCTTGTTCTCTAAACTTGGCACAAATATTTATGGGGGGAAAGTCTGGTTCATAACAAAGGAGGCTTTGTGGATACAGAAATATCTTTGCACCAAAATCCAAAGAACCTTCACCAGGCATATGGACAGAGTTGGTTAAAGAGAGAGAAAAAGGAATATTCTGGAAAGACCAGGATACGTGGATTACAAGGATCCACACTCCTGGTGACCTCTCATGGGTAACTAGGAGTCACACCCAGTTACTCATGGGTAACTAGGGGTCTCACACAGTTACTCATGGGTAACTAGGAGTCACACCCAGTTACTCATGGGTAACTAGGAGTCACCACAGTTACTCATGGGTAACTAAGGGTCTCACACAGTTACTCATGGGTAACTAGGGGTCACACACAGTTACTCATGGGTAACTAAGGGTCTCACACAGTTACTCATGGGTAACTAAGGGTCTCACACAGTTACTCATGGGTAACTAGGAGTCACACCCAGTTACTCATGGGTAACTAGGAGTCACACACAGTTACTCATGGGTAACTAGGGGTCTCACACAGTTACTCATGGGTAACAAGGGGTCTCACACAGTTACTCATGGGTAACTAGGGGTCACACACAGTTACTCATGGGTAACTAGGAGTCTATCTCATGTCTATCAGCCCATAAAGCAGTCAGCCCTTGCATGTTCAATTCTTCATATGTTTCCTATCTCAGGAAATACAACTTTGCCCTAATTTTACAATTTCCAGTGTGTGGTCACAGGCAGGGTGACAATCAAGAGCTGACAGCTGTGGTCATCCTCCAGGCACAGCTGGGAATGGAATTCTCCAGAGTCCCTGGTTAAGGACTTTCAGCCCAGCTCTTGATGAAGAGCAGTGCCTCTCCAGCTCTCCCCCGTGCCAGGTCCCCCCCAAATGAAGGATTCCTCAAGGCCAGCCTCACTACAAAGGCTGCAGCCCCTTCCTCTGAACCAAAGGCTTCGTCCTGATGCTCTGCCAGGAGGAAACATCACAGAGGGAACAATTCCCTGGCTGGGACTGTGTGATTCACACCTGCAGCTTCCTCCCATACTGAAGGCAATAAAAAGAGAAGGCAAGAAGCAAATTATTGAATAGATACCTAATTAACAATTCCAGTTTCAGCCCAGGTTACTGCATGAGCCAGTCACCAGCCCTAAGGGAAGGAGGCACTCCAGGTGCTGCTGCCAACCAGTTGCTGGCAAATGCAGCCCCTCATTGCCAAGGCAGGGAGGAGAGCTCTGTGCAGGGGCACAGAAAATCCCTCTGCAACCAACTTGTGCCCAGCAGCTCCTGCTGTAAACTCAGGATGCCAAGGAAATGCCCACATCACTTCAGGAGCATAAAATATACATGGTGTCTGCATCCTCCAGAATCCAAGATCTCATAATAAGTGGAATAATGAGCTGGAGCAGCTGACCAATGCTGATTTCTTCCTTTTAAACCCAAGAATGATGTCGAATGAGGAAAATAGCAGTGGAATAAACAGAGAAATAGCACACACACTGTGCTGGTTTTTTATTACTTGTCCAAAAATGAGTCAAAGACTATAATTTTTTTAAATGTCCTTCTTTAAAGTGGAAGACATAATGGACTACTAGGAAATGTTCCTCCAATGCATGCATTGATTACCCATACCACTATGCCTATAAAATAAAGATTCTTCTAAGCACAGAAATGAAGTCATTCCAGTATTTCCTAAAGGCACACAGTCCATCTTTCCCAGCAGCTTGCTCTCTGCAAGGTGACAGACACTTACAGTCATTGTTGAACAAGGTTTTATTGCTTTGAGAAAAAAAATTATGTTAACAGAATTTCAAATGTCACATAATTAATTTCTAATGATGTCTCCAAATCAGACAGACAGATTTAAATGGGAAGGGGGAAAATATTGCTGGAACTTGATACAAAATGTAGTGCAACATCCCAAGTCAGAATCCACTCAAGTGAGGGGAAAGAAAACCTTCATTGAGCTTTGATAAGTTTTAAGTCAAACTCAGTTTAATTTAAGAGGTGCTATAAGAAAAATTATTTAAGAATTTATTTTGGGAGAGACAAGCAGTGAAATAATTGTTCATTAAATTGTTCATTGTTAATATTTTTAACAATCCCCTGATGAAAGTCAGAATGTAAAGTTGGAGCAGCTATACAAGGTCCTTGAAAGGACAAAAAAAAGGACAGGTATTCACCAGCACAGAACTTTGCTGCAGTAGCAGAACATAAATAAGGACTAAACCTGGCCTCACAGATGGGGGAGAGCCCAGTGATTCAGGAATGCATCATTTTCATGTATTCTGCACTGATCCCTTCAAAAACAAAGCAAATTTATTCAATTAAGGCTTATTTTTCAGTAACTTCCTAACTAGGTACAATAGTAAGATGTACCATTAAAAAGACTTTTATTTCAACCCATAGTGGTGTTCACTTCTAGATATTTATCACAAAGGAGAATGGATTGAAAATTTTTACTCTCAAGTAAAAAAGAAAAAAAAAAAAAAAAAACAGAAAAAAGCAAGGGTTGTGATCTGACCAATTAACGTGCCTGTATTTTGCATTTCTTTGGGGGAAAGTAAATCTGTGCCAGAAGTGGTATAAGGACAGGAGTGGTACTTCACTGTCTGAGAGTTAGAAAGAACCTAAACTTCAGAAAGCATTGGAAACCCAAAACACAGAGCATAGTGCAACTCTGCAGTTACACAGTTTGATAAAAAAAGATTTCTGCTTGGATAAACAAACCAACACTCTACACACATTTTAAATGCTTTTGTAGCTCAGGAAAACTGTTGCATTTAGAGATGACCTTCCACCAAGAACAAAACTGAATAAACTATCTTCCAAATGATTTAATAATGTAAATCCTACCAAAAATGCTGAGCATCTACTTAGCTCCTCTTTGAAGAAGCATGTCTAGATTCAGGAAATCAATCCCAGGAGAGAAAACAACCCACACTGCAGAAAACTTCTGGATAAAAGCAGTGCACTGGAATCTCCAGCAGCTCTTAAGTGAGCTCTGAAGCTACACTCTCACCCTATGACAAGTCACAGAGGAAACATCCTACAGCCCAGACATTGTCCCCACCACCCTCCCCCTGCATTTCTGACCGAGGGAAGCAGCCAGGATGGGTCCAGGAATTGCACCAGGAGGAGCAAAGCTTCAGCTGGCTGGGGATCCAAATGTTCTCCCCTGAGTTCTCTGCTGAGCCTCAGGAGCTGCTGACAGGCACAGCAGCTGAGCTGAATAACCAGGCAGCAAAGTTCCCCTCCTGCAAAGACCTGGGAATGCTGATATTTATACAGGCAACTGCTCAGCAGCTCTTTTTTGGCAAAACCTCGCCAGATGAGATCTCTGACCAGCAATTCTCCTCCTCTCCTGGAGGCTCTACCCCATCCCCAGCTGTAAAATAGTGCTACTCAGTATAAATGAATGGGCAGACTGAAAAACAGCCCAAACTGTCCAACTGAATGCACCAGCCCTTACCCAATTTCTGAATGCATACAGGGAGCTGAAAAGCAAGTTCAGCAGTTAATATTCCTTCTCCCCATGAAGAAAGAAATCACTCCTCTGACACACACATCTTGCAAGCAGCTGACAGTGAGAGCCAGATAAAAACACACATTCCTGCACTAAAAAGTGTGCAGGCAGGATCAGCAATGAAGGAGGACCATGCTAATGATGTCGGTGAGATGGGACACTCGACTGCATTCGTCCTGCTCTTCTCGATGCCCGATTACCAACTTCAGGATGACAAATAATTCCAGAGGTAACCTCCCGGCCCTTCCCCCTTTCCCTGAGCCACTGGAGATCCTCACTTACACTTTCGCCTTCGCCCCCTCCTTCGGGCACGGGCTCTTCTCTGCCCGCACAGGGCATTCTTGCATCTGCTGCCGCTGCTTCTCGGTCCTTTCCACTGCCTCCCCCTTCATTCCCCAGCTTCAGCCTCTTTCCCTCCGGCTGGGAATCATCCACATCCTCCCTCCTTATCTTGCCATCTCTGCCTCGCTGCTTCCCCGCGTCTTCTGCGCTGCCGCAGGAATTTGACATTTTCAAAGTGTGTTGCCGGCTTTAAAAAAAAAAAAAAAAAAAAAAAAAAAAAAAAAAATTAAAAAAAAAAAAAGGGGGGGGGGGGGCCTGCCGAAGCTGCCGTTTTGAAAGGGATTTGGCTTCCGAGCTGCGATGTGCTGTGGCTCCCGTTAGAAATTTGGGAGCTGTGCAGGCTCCGGGAGCCGCTTCTCTGCCGCCCTCTCCTGCCGGCTGCGAGCGCTGGGCGCGGAGCGATCCTGTCCCCGCTGAAGGAACAACCTTTCATATCGATTATGTGCACGCTGCTGCTGCTGCTGCTCCCAGCGCCACAGCCCTGGGATTTCTCTTCTCCCCGATCCACAGGAACTGGCTTTCCTTAAAGTACAGAATATTAGCTGCGCCGTCTCTAAATCCAAATTTACCTCTGTCACCCAGGGATACTGTGCCAAGAGTAATTACCCATTAAAATGCAAAGGTGGCCTTAACCCCAAATAGCTTCTTTCAAAATAATTTCACTACAGATTTAGGCTTGGTTTTTAACTTTGCATCTTCTAAATCCACATTCCATACTGTGACAAATTTCACATAACATTCTGGTCCTAGAGCTGTAGGGATGAGATTAAAATGACATTAGGGCAACCCAACAAGACAGTTTGGAGGTTCTTATTGGTCTCTCAGACAATTTATTAAAAACACCACTGCACATAATCAAAGGTATGGTGCAATATTTGAACCTTTAAAAAAAAAGTAACCAAGTGCTTTGACATATAGACTGCAATGTGCTGTTCATTCTTCCAGTAGAGAAGGCAAAAGAAAGTAGAGGTTTTAAAAAAAAAAAAAAAAAAAATTAGTCTTGTTTTCTCACACTTAAGTGCTTCTAGCTTTAAATTATATACTCCTTATATCTTGCAGAGGGAAATCCCTAAGAAGCCCACTGCACATATCCAGATATGTTCCAGTCAGGAGCTCAGGGACAAAACTTCAGGAGTGGTGCCCAGCCAGGTGTGGATGAATTCATCGAGTCAAACTCCATTTTCTGCTGTGTTCAATAAGGTCTGTCTGGCCAGAATCCTAGAGGGAGTTAATCTGTGTCCCAGCACTGATCTCACTGACATTATGAAGGGGGTTTTAGTTTGAGTAAGTAATGTTGTGTCAATTATTCAAGAATGAACGAACTGAGGAGGAATCAGTCATTTGAGACACTCCAGCCAGATCCACAGGAGGGTGAGGGAGCAATTCTGAGAGATCCAAAATATCTGCACACAGAGCTGGAGACATCAAACATCCACTGCTAACACTGATGGTAGCAAAGGGGTGGGCACTGGCTTTTCCCTAACTTGCAGCTGTAAATATTTTCAGAGCTGGGTGAACACAAACCAAGTGGGCTCAGCAGAGGAAAAACAAAGCTGAGAGGTTTTTTTGAATGGTGCTGGATGAAGCCTCACATGCCTTGTAACCTGCAGTGGTCAAGTTCCACAGCTTGGCCTTCAGTTTGGAGTTGTGTGCACTTGTGATGAGCCTGCAGAAGAAACCTCTCAGCTGATGACTGATCCTCTTCAATAAACAAAAGATTGTCAGCCAGAGCACAGCCAGGCAGCTGCTGCAGGTAGGGTTTCACCCTAGAGGAGCACAGATTAATACAGGTCATGCCCCACTTCTCAAAGCCATGGGTTCCCACACCCATACAGCTCAGGAGGAAAGAAAACCATTAATAAACACTCCTCAAGATCCTCAGCAACAGCAGCAGTAGAGACCAAAACAGGGATTTTGTTCAAAATTCACATCCCTTAGGCAGAACTGTTGACTTCAAAAAAATCCTTCACCCTCTTTCCCATATTGTTAAAACACAACCCCACCCTTTCCCATCTTTCCTCCTGACTGAAGCTCCTGAGTTCCACAGCTGTTTAGATCATCTCCACCAAACTGCAAAAGCTTGTCTTATTTCTTGGGCTCATTCACCACTAATACCTGCTTTTCCCATCTGGCAAGCCATTTAATCCTGTTTTCTATTTGAGTTTTGTTTATTCTTTCTTAAACTTGCCTTCCTCACCTAAAATACTGGAAGACAGAAATAATTCTGAAACAGAAGTGCTGTTTTAGCTACGATGCACTTCAGGCTTATTTGCACAGCAAACTGCATCAATTTCTGTTGGAGCATATCTCCATCCCAAAGCTTTGATTTCATGGAATTCAAGTGGCTGGCAGGACCTTGCCAGTTGTAGCAGTGTTTTATTAGTGTTTGAAGTGGAACCAGGCACTGCTCAGTGACCAGCCCAGCCACACACCCAGGGGTGCCTGCCAGGCACTGCTGGCTCCCTGCACATTTCTGTCTCCAGATCACAGTCAGCTTCTTCCAAATCAGAAAATAAAACACCCACTTCCTCATGTTTGAAGCCTAGCCTGTGGTTTTGATGAAAATTTACAGAGACAGAAAACGGATTTTTGTTTCTAATGAAAATCAAACATTTCTGAGATGTCGACATCTTCATGCATGAAAAGGAGAAATGGCAAAGCAAGAAATAAATTCTGTTGGTATTTGTGAGAGAAGGTTGGTCAGGCCATTGTTTCCTGTTATTTAGCACACAAATACTGTATGGCAGGAATAGGCAGTCATTGTTTTTGTGTTTCTGCAGGACCAAAAGGTTCCATGATGGCACAAATTCTCCAGCACATAAGCCCACACTTAGCCTGGGCACCAGGCTTCATGCAGGGAGCTCACTACAGGAACAGGCTTCAAGCCTTCCAGATCACCATAAATTTCACAAGGGGATAAAGGGATCAAGATGAGAGTCAGTGCTGTAGACATGTCCAGCATCCTTTTGTATCCTCTCTGATACATTCCTTGCTTAATATCAGCCTGATTTACTGTTTCACTCCTGACTCCTGTGTCAGAACTTGTCTCTTGTTCAGGGCCCACCCCTTGCCTTCTTCTGACAGAACTCACTTTATATCTAATGAGCAGTTTCAGAGTCAAGACCATGTTGATTCCCACAGAACTCCTCACAAAACTGAGCCAAGTAAAGCCATCAGCACCAGTCACTGAAATCCGAGAGGCCATTACCCAGGGAGGTACCTGAAAGTGAGTAACAAGTGCTCTGAGACCTGGGAATCCTTGCATAAACTGCTTTCTGCTTGAAATCACTGCTAAAAAATGCAGTTATACCAACAGCAAGCCAGGACAGCCAAAATTCCACAGGTGCCCTATGCAACACTACTCTCAGCAGTCATCCAACTGCAGCCAGCATCCCCTCTTGGACTGTAAGATACACTAAAGGAAATAAAAGAGCTCTGTTGAGACTCAGACTGAGGGATATTTCCACCTTTGTGCACCAGCACTGAAACAAGAGGCAGCTGGAGACACGATGGGAACTGTGCTGTTCCCTGCAGGAAAGCCTGGCCTCCTCCACGTGCCACCCAAAACCACTGGGATTTGGATACAAGGAACCAGGAGACGGATAAAGGGGTTTTAAGGGGGGTTGGGCAGAGAAAATTCTTGCTGAGTCTCATAAGGCTTGGATGTAAAGAAGCTTTATTTTATGGTATCCACTTGACAAATAAGCATAGTAACTGAGTTATGAAGGTTCCAGCTCAGGGGTGCATTTTTTGGATCCCACTCCATCTCTCAGAGTTCAGACCCAACAATGATCCCTTTGGTGGGCTCCTGCCAGGAAACAACACTGTGAATTCTGAGGTTCAAGGACAGATGAGCCAAGAGATTTTATATTGTCACCTAACTGCACTGCCATCAAAACCAGCAGTTTCAGTGTAAGCAGAGTTAGATTATACCTCCAAATAATTTTGCAATTCAGCTCAACCAGTTCACAACCACCATAAAGAGAAGTTCATTGATTTTAGTGTCTTAATGAGTAAAATTATGGGAATTACCTCAGAATGGCATTTATATCCGAGCACTATGATGTTTAATTTAATGGAATACTTGTTGCATTCCCTTACCTCACCTTAGTTTGCAAGCCAACGTAAAACTAATCTGATTTAAAGCCCTCTGATGTATGTCCTCTCTGCAGTAAAAACACAGGTTCTCTAAGTCTATTCGTGTTGCAGGAGAACATAAAATGCCAGTTCTGCAAATGAAAGTCACTATAATCAGCAGTAAAAGCTCACATCTCTTTTCATGTGTTCTCTGATTGAAAAAAAAAAAAAAAAGAAACAACAGGCAAGTTCCCCACTTGCACAATTACATTAATGGGTGGAGAACAGAATTATAAGTTTACATTAATCAGGTAATTTGGCACATCTTACTTCTACAAGGAGGCAAAGTTATTCTTAATAAGTTTGAAAATGAACCGGTAAGTCTGGAAAATTAATTTTTCATTTATTTTGCTATTGTTTCCAAATTAAACTCTGCACCTCATTGTTGTAATTACTTCTGAAAGCTCATAAATATTTCATAATTTTTATTATTGTTTTATGTTCACCAACAAACATTAGAGATACTGAGTCCATTGTTTATAGCTTCAGGTTTCCCTATAAACTTATTCTGCAGTAACATCTGCTCTGATGGCCATAATAAAAAACAAAGCAGGGTATGCTGCTGACTATTGAGTCCTTCAGAACCTCTCAGACACTAAAACATTCCCTTAAACTCTACCAGAAATGTGTCAGGGCTTTCCTAAGTATTAAAGATTCTAGGGCAGCCACAGACCATGGAAAGGCTCACTGCTCCAGCCTGGAATCAAGTGTATTTGATTTCTCCCACCTCTCCTGAAGAATCAGAAATAATCTAATTTTTGTGTACTCAAGTTTCTCTCCAAAGCTCCAAAATAATAAATTGTATTTATTATTAAATATATTCATGAAGACAGCTCCTCCTTTTGCTGCCCCAATACTTTTACCCATACCCATAGGATGGCTGGGATCTCTCTTACTTTCCTCACTCTGCATGAACTCCACATGGAGGCAGCAGTCACAAAACGCCTCCCAAGAAAGCAAATTATTCCACATGATTTTTGGTAACACTTCAAAATCCTTCTCAACTGGAAACCTTGCCTATGACAGTTCACATTAAAGAGTGTTAAACATCCAAGTCCCTTTACTGATAATCTTGAGCCTTAATAATGTTGACTCAGAGTAGAGAAGGGGAGGATTCAGCCAGATGAGCTGGTTTGTTTTAATGTCACCAATATATCTATGGGTAATTAATTGGTCAAGAGGATTCATTTTCAATCAAAGCAGTGGCTGTTTTCTCTATGGCCTCCATTAAGCATGAGATATATTGTATAATGCATGTATGAATAATCCACCTCCAATTTCCCATTAGTCTCAGCACACCCAAACCTATTCACACTTGAAATAAACTTTCCAAACCTCTGTTCAAGCAGGCAGTTCCTGGTAGGAACTGGGAATGTCACCTGCTGCCTTGCCCAAAGATTTCAAATGAAATTTCAGCCTTCCATTTAACATTCAAAAACATCCAAGATGTTCTGAGGAATTTGAAGATTCAGTTCTCAAGCTGCTGCAATAACAAACTCTCTTTGGGGAGCAGAGTAACAGCAACATCTTTTCAGTGGGTGATATTAAAACAAAGGCCAAAGAACAGTGCTTTAATTTTTACAAAGCTACCTCAAATTATCCAAAGGGCTACTCTGGATTCACACCTGCTGAGTGCAAAGCAGATGATTAAAAGAACTCCTCTCCTCACCATCACTTTCCACCTGTGTAACTCTCACAAACTGGAAGAGGTTTAGAAAGAGAACAAATTAAAATACATCCTATTACTATAGGCTTTATAAACAGCCTATCACACTACAAATTTTACAGAGCATCAAAATTCCAGGTCTTTCTTGTATTTTCTTAAAAGAGAACCTTAATGTCCAGAGAGGACCAAACTGCTACTGGAAGGCTGCAAGAGCTGCAGGGGGTGGTGTGGACACACACATTCACAGAGCTGGGGAATTACAGCTTGGAAATTCCTTTCAGGCCTGGATTTCTCCTGACTCTCAGCTCCATTCCCAGGCTGACAAGCTGACTGCAGCTCCAGTTAGGGAGGAGTCTCCCAGGGTGACAACATGGTGACAAACAGAGTGGAATTCATCACCAACATTAACACCTGGTGTCTTTCCCGTGGGACACATCCTGAGGTGCTGTCCCAAGGATGTTTTTCCCAATTGTCCAATGAGCTCCTGTCCTGTCCTAACTCCACATAATATGCTTTAAATATGTGCTGTCCATTCAATAAAGTTAACCTTTTTTCCCTAAAGAAGTCCATGTGTGTTACTGTCCTTTCTTTCTTTCTCTCTTTTCTAGCACAGTAACCACAGGGTGGAAAACGAAATAATTTCGAAAAAATCCTTCCCTTCTGGAAAAAATATCGTTGCACAGGAGAAAGGTTTAAAACAAGTGATTAAACTTCTTGTTCCAAAAGTTCAGGATCACAAAAGTAAAGTGAGACAATATTACACACTGGTGGATAAAATGCTGTAAGTGACAGGACACAAAACAAATTTGAGATGGCATCCCAGACCTGCAGAGATCAGGTGAGAATGAACAGCACCAGGGCTCCTGCAGCACCCAGGGACTGCACAATTCCCTCCCTGTCTGCAGAGACACAGCTGTGCACAGGATGGGGATTCAGGCAGGAGCCTGGGAACATTGCTCCAGCTGAGCTGGACACACACACACACAGAAAATGCCTGAGTTGATAATAAGGAGTTTATGTTTTCTCTGATGGTGTTTTAAGTCCTCTGGAGGAAAGCTCTCCTCAGTCACTCAGCAGACTGAGAGCTTTGATGTCAGCTCACTGGAAGGACACTGGGATGGAATATTGCTTACATTGCCACAACAAACATACTTGAGTGTCATGGGGTACAATGCAAAAATGTGTATTCTATCACCATCTGTTGAAATGTGGGAGGGGTGGTGATCCTTATCTCTGTGGGAGATATCCTCTGCTGGTGTGCCATCTGATAAGATCGGGGGATGATCATCCTTATCTTTTCACAACCTATCCTTCCTCCAGAAGATATATTCTGTTAATGGGCCATTCAGTCCTATTGTGTGACTGATAAGATTACATCATCCCATTGGGAGATGCCCCAGCCAGGGGCAGGAGCCAAGCCTTTCCTACCTAGATAAAAAACTGGGGTTTGGGACACGAAGGTAGATCTTTCCACTGGATCCCAGAGGGAAGTTGGGCCTTTTCCACATCATCGCTGGATCTTCGGAGGAAAACTGCACCTTCTACAGGAGCACTGCTTCAACAGAACCACATCTGTCATCCAGGAGGATGCAGCCACCATTTATACGGACTGCTACCAACACCCTGACTGACAGGGTGTCAGGTTGTATTTCTTGTTTCTTTTATATTATTGCATGTATTTTATTTTTTCTCTTTTCTCCTATTAAATTGTATTACTGACTTGGAGTCTCACACTGGTTTTACTTTCAAACCTACACAGGCTGCCAGGGTGTGTGGCAAGGCCTGAGGGGAGTCCTTGGGCAGCCCAAAGCACAGCCTGTTCCCTGTCTGTCTGGGTGATCTGGAGGAGGGGCTGGAGTGTTCTAAGAGCAAATGGGTGAGGACACCGAGTGGGGTGCTGAGGCTGGAAAGACTCTGCAGAGAGCCCCGGCCAGGCTGGCCAGGCCAAGAGAAGAAGCCAGAGGTGGCAGAGGCCCAAGTAGCTGCAGGTGCTGCCCTTTGGCCACAAGGAGGCCCTGCAGCTCCCAGCTGGGGATGAGTGTGTGGAAAGGCTCCAGCAGGAAAGGGCCCGGGGCTCCTGGTGGGCAGTGGCTGAAGCACAGCCAAGTGTGCCCATGTGGGCTAATGGCCAACGGCCCCTGGCCTGTGTCAGCAGGGCAGTGCTTGTGGCCCTGTGCTGGGCACTGGTGAGGCCACAGCTCGACTACCGTGTCCAGTTGTGGGCCCTCAGTTGTGGGAGGACATTGAGGGGCTGGAGCGGGTGCAGGGAAGGGAAGGGAGCTGGGGAAGGGTGTGGAGCACATGTCCTGTGCCGAGGGGCTGAGGGAGCCTGGGGGGCTCAGCCTGGAGAAGAGGAGGTTGTGGGGAGGGACACGAGAGCTTCTCAGTGTCGCAACTGCGTGGCAGGAGGGTGCAGCCAGGTGGGGCCGGGCTCTGCTCCCAGGGAACAAGGCACAGGACAAAGGGACGTGGAATCACAGAATCACAGAATGGGTGGAGTTGCAAGGGGCCCCCAAGGATCCTCCACGTCCAACCCTTGGCCCTGCAATGGAGATCCCTGTGCTGCACATCCGGCTGTGAAAGGCCCGAGCTCACAAAGGAGACACAGGAGTCCTGCAGGACTCACCTGTGTTCAGAGAGTGCCCTAGACTGTACCCTGGCAGGATGTCCCACAGTTTTTGGAGGACACAGCCTCCTTTTGTCCTGAGCTCCAGCCCACATATTGCCCTCCTCCTTTCCCCGCTGCTGGTGTCTCAGGAAGGTGCAGCCTTCCTGCCCCACCTACTCCATATTTCCCCTTGGACAAGTATCCCTTGCCTCATCATGCATTGTATGACCATTAAAATGAGCCTGAAGCCCAGCCTGGGCAGAGAAGTTCATCTTAACAAGTTCATCAAACGTGGGCATTTTTCCCTAAAGTTCAGAAGTTCAGACTGTGCTGGGCAATGCAATGAACTTGCCATGGCTGGATGAAGCCTCCCACGGCCATTCCTCCATTCCCAGTCCTTTGTGAGGACATTCCCACCCATTGCCCCTGTCACAGACAGGGGCCTTGTGACATCAGAGGCTTTGGGGACAGCGCGGTGGTTGATGAGTGTCCCCAGCCCGTTGTTGTGCCCAGAGCCGAGGCACGAGTGGTCTGGGAAGGACGGGCAGAGGCTGTTGAGCGGTGGCAGCTTGGCCTTGAGCAGCACCATGGGCAGCCAGGGGCTCTCGTGGCTGCTGCTGCCGCTGTCGGCGCTGCTGCTGCTGCTCTGGGTGGAGCCAGTGGAGCCTCCCAGGCCCGCTGCTGCCGGGGCCACAGGGAGCCGGGATGCGCTGCCCGAGCCCCTGGAAGAGCAGGAGCTGGCGGCCATGAGGGACGCCATGCTGGTGGTGGAGGCGCTGCCCTGGATCTGCGCAGCCGTGGCCCTGCTTGTCAAGGGCCTTCGGCTGGGCTGGGTCCTTGGCCAAGGGCTCAGGAGGCGCTGGGGAGAGGTGAGGGAGGGGCTGGGGCAGCTGTGGCGGGGCCGGGAGCCGCCAAGGCCTTGGGGCAGGAGGGTGTGGGGCCAGGGCTGAGAGCCCCGTGGGGGAGCAGAGCTGGGCAGGCCCCGAGGGCGCTGGGCCTGCGGGGCAGCCCTTTGGCCGAGGCGCGCAGGCAGAGCGGGGGCTGAGCCCATGGCTGGGCAGCGATGGGGCCCGGCTGAGCCCCGCCGAGCCCCGGCAGAGGCGGCGGCCGCAGCTCTTGTTGCTGCAGCCTCTGCCTGGGCCAGCCCAGCCGGGCCCCGGGCTCTCTGTGCACCGGGGGCCAAAGGCAGCGGCACAGGGCTCAGCCCCCTGAGGCCCCCGTGCCCCTTGCATGGGGCTCCCTGTGCTGTGTTGCAGCAGAAGAGCCAGAGCGTCTGGGCCGGAGCACGGCCGTGCTGCCAGGGCCACGGCTGCTGCGAGGAGCTGCTGCAGCTGCTGCTGGAGAACCGGGCCCTGATGAGGCGCTGCCTGCGCCAGAGCTCCCGCCACAGCCCAGGGCTCAGAGGGAAGAGCCGAAGGAGCCCTGGCACTCACAAGAAGAGGAGAGTCCACTGCTCATCTCTCCTCTGACTCTCCAGCCCCAGCTCGTCTCTGGCCTTGCCAGACAGGGCAGGGAATGCATGACCAGTGCCGAGCCCAGGCACTGGGACATTCCCGCCCATAGGTGTTAGGACCCCCTCTGTTATTAGATAGGTTTCCCAGAAGTCTTCCCCACCTCCAGTCATAGTTTTCCAAAATGTTCTAGTGTAGGATTTTTAGGCATTCCCTCCCTTAGTTGTTAGGAACCCGTCTGTTGTTAGGAATAATAGATTTCCCCAGAATTTTCTCATCCCCTAGTTAAAGTTTTTCAAATAGTTCAAGTTAAGGATTTTTAGGCATAGGCTTCCCATTCATGTTCTCATCCCCTAGTTGAAGAGTAGTCTAGGTCAATAAAGTTCATGTGTTCTGTACATTGCTGTGTTATTTGACTGTACCATCCCAGAGGGGACCCAGCAATGGATGGTTTTGCCCATGGGCTGCAGACCAGCAGTCAAGCTGAGCCCGAGTGCCAAAGCAGGAATTAAAGCGTATTCAGGACAGGTAGGAGTCAGGCCATGGGCAATATTGTCTTGCCTCCATCTTCCAAAGAAACATTTATTTGATCACCAGGGCATTCCCAAAAGCCCAGGCAGGTGTCTGCGTGGTCCCAGATTGCTCTTGCAGGCACACAGGGGAGCAGGGAAGGGGCAGGAGCATCCCTGGGGTGCTGTGAGGGACGGCCAGAGGGGCCATCCCTGGGGCCCAGGCAAGGGCTGCTGCCTTCAGGCTGCCAAACGCAAGCAGGGGCTGCCCGGGTGTGTGGCAAGGCCTGAGGGGAGTCCTTGGGCAGCCCAGGAACAGAGCAGAGCACTCGGGCTGGGCCAGGGCTGTAAAGGCCGGGTGGAGGCCCAAGGTGAGGCCCCCAGTCCATGGCAGGAGAGCCCAAGGCCCAGCCTGGAGGTGTGTGGAAGGTGTCAAGAGCAGCCCTGAAGCGCTGGTGGGCCTGGGGGCATCGGCCCTGGCCTGGCCCAGCCAGTGCTGCTCCAGCCCAGGGCAGCCCAAAGCCCCTGGTGCTCAGCCCCAGTGCCCGGTGGGAGGCAGGGAGCAGGCAGAGATCTCCGGCTGCTCGGAGCCTGCGGCCGGGACTGCCCTTCCCAGCTGGGCCAAGGCCTTGGGCAAGACCCCTGTCCCAGAGTCACCAAAACTGTGGGGAAAAATGAAACTCTCCAACAGCATCTTTTAATGATAGTGAGTCAGGCAATGCTTTATACTGGCCGAGGGGTGCAATGGAGATCATTCCATCCACACATTGTTTTTACCAGACTTTTCATACAGTCCCACATTAAGAAAAGCAAATAAATTCTCGTTCATTGGTTCTACAACTCTTTCTATAGCATCTCCTGTTTGTAACTGATATATGTTTGGTCCTCATTTTTTATTCACTTATCAGTCTTTTTCCAGGCCAGGTGCCTCCAACTGCACCAGGGGGTGACGTCTGTTAACCCCTATTTATCTCTTCTGGATACACAACCTTTAGACATTAAACTCTCAGACTCTAGGAAGCTGGAGTTGCTGGTGGACCATGGCTGAACCTGAGCCAGGTGTGCCCGGGTGGGCAGGAAGGCCAATGGCCCCTGGCCTGTGCCAGCCATGGCATGAGCAGGAGCAGGGCAGTGCTTGTGGCCCTGTGCTGGGCACTGGTGAGGCCACAGCTCGAGTGCTGTGTCCAGTTGGGGGCCCTCAGTTGTGGGAGGACATTGAGGGTCTGGAGCGGGTGCAGGGAAGGGAAGGGAGCTGGGGAAGGGTGTGGAGCACATGTCCTGTGCCGAGGGACTGAGGGAGACTGGGGGGCTCAGCCTGGAGAAGAGGAGGTTGTGGGGAGGGACACGAGAGCTTCTCAGTGTCGGCAACTGTGTGGCAGGAGGGTGCAGCCAGGTGGGGCCGGGCTCTGCTCCCAGGGAACAAGGCACAGGACAAGGGGACGTGGAATCACAGAATCACAGAATGGGTGGAGTTGCAAGGGGCCCCCAAGGATCCTCCACGTCCAATCCTTGGCCCTGCAATGGAGATCCCTGTGCTGCACATCCGGCTGTGAAAGGCCCGAGCCCACAAAGGAGACAGAGGAGTCCTTCAGGACTCACCTGGGTTCAGAGAGTGCCCTAGACTGTACCCTGGCAGGATGTCCCACAGTTTTTGGAGGACACAGCCTCCTTTTGTCCTGAGCTCCAGCCCACATATTGCCCTCCTCCTTTCCCCGCTGCTGGTGTCTCAGGAAGGTGCAGCCTTCCTGCCCCACCTACTCCATATTTCCCCTTGGACAAGTATCCCTTGCCTCATCATGCATTGTATGACCATTAAAATGAGCCTGAAGCCCAGCCTGGGCAGAGAAGTTCATCTTAACAAGTTCATCAAACGTGGGCATTTTTCCCTAAAGTTCAGAAGTTCAGACTGTGCTGGGCAATGCAATGAACTTGCCATGGCTGGATGAAGCCTCCCACGGCCATTCCTCCATTCCCAGTCCTTTGTGAGGACATTCCCACCCGTTGCCCCTGTCACAGACAGGGGCCTTGTGACATCAGAGGCTTTGGGGACAGCGCGGTGGTTGATGAGTGTCCCCAGCCCGTTGTTGCGCCCAGAGCCGAGGCACGAGTGGTCTGGGAAGGACGGGCAGAAGCTGTTGAGCGGTGGCAGCTTGGCCTTGAGCAGCACCATGGGCAGCCAGGGGCTCTCGTGGCTGCTGCTGCCGCTGTCGGCGCTGCTGCTGCTCTGGGTGGAGCCAGTGGAGCCTCCCAGGCCCGCTGCTGCCGGGGCCACAGGGAGCCGGGATGCGCTGCCCGAGCCCCTGGAAGAGCAGGAGCTGGCGGCCATGAGGGACGCCATGCTGGTGGTGGAGGCGCTGCCCTGGCTCTGCGCAGCCGTGGCCCTGCTTGTCAAGGGCCTTCGGCTGGGCTGGGTCCTTGGCCAAGGGCTCAGGAGGCGCTGGGGAGAGGTGAGGGAGGGGCTGGGGCAGCTGTGGCGGGGCCGGGAGCCGCCAAGGCCTTGGGGCAGGAGGGTGTGGGGCCAGGGCTGAGAGCCCCGTGGGGGAGCAGAGCTGGGCAGGCCCCGAGGGCGCTGGGCCTGCGGGGCAGCCCTTTGGCCGAGGCGCGCAGGCAGAGCGGGGGCTGAGCCCATGGCTGGGCAGCGATGGGGCCCGGCTGAGCCCCGCCGAGCCCCGGCAGAGGCGGCGGCCGCAGCTCTTGTTGCTGCAGCCTCTGCCCGGGCCAGCCCAGCCGGGCCCCGGGCTCTCTGTGCACCGGGGGCCAAAGGCAGCGGCACAGGGCTCAGCCCCCTGAGGCCCCCGTGCCCCTTGCATGGGGCTCCCTGTGCTGTGTTGCAGCAGAAGAGCCAGAGCGTCTGGGCCGGTGCACGGCCGTGCTGCCAGGGCCACGGCTGCTGCGAGGAGCTGCTGCAGCTGCTGCTGGAGAACCGGGCCCTGATGAGGCGCTGCCTGCGCCAGAGCTCCCGCCACAGCCCAGGGCTCAGAGGGAAGAGCCGAAGGAGCCCTGGCACTCACAAGAAGAGGAGAGTCCACTTCTCATCTCTCCTCTGACTCTCCAGCCCCAGCTCGTCTCTGGCCTTGCCAGACAGGGCAGGGAATGCATGACCAGTGCCGAGCCCAGGCACTGGGACATTCCCGCCCATAGGTGTTAGGACCCCCTCTGTTATTAGATAGGTTTCCCAGAAGTCTTCCCCACCTCCAGTCATAGTTTTCCAAAATGTTCTAGTGTAGGATTTTTAGGCATTCCCTCCCTTAGTTGTTAGGAACCCGTCTGTTGTTAGGAATAATAGATTTCCCCAGAATTTTCTCATCCCCTAGTTAAAGTTTTTCAAATAGTTCAAGTTAAGGATTTTTAGGCATAGGCTTCCCATTCATGTTCTCATCCCCTAGTTGAAGAGTAGTCTAGGTCAATAAAGTTCATGTGTTCTGTACATTGCTGTGTTATTTGACTGTACCATCCCAGAGGGGACCCAGCAATGGATGGTTTTGCCCATGGGCTGCAGACCAGCAGTCAAGCTGAGCCCGAGTGCCAAAGCAGGAATTAAAGCGTATTCAGGACAGGTAGGAGTCAGGCCATGGGCAATATTGTCTTGCCTCCATCTTCCAAAGAAACATTTATTTGATCACCAGGGCATTCCCAAAAGCCCAGGCAGGTGTCTGCGTGGTCCCAGATTGCTCTTGCAGGCACACAGGGGAGCAGGGAAGGGGCAGGAGCATCCCTGGGGTGCTGTGAGGGACGGCCAGAGGGGCCATCCCTGGGGCCCAGGCAAGGGCTGCTGCCTTCAGGCTGCCAAACGCAAGCAGGGGCTGCCCGGGTGTGTGGCAAGGCCTGAGGGGAGTCCTTGGGCAGCCCAGGAACAGAGCAGAGCACTCGGGCTGGGCCAGGGCTGTAAAGGCCGGGTGGAGGCCCAAGGTGAGGCCCCCAGTCCATGGCAGGAGAGCCCAAGGCCCAGCCTGGAGGTGTGTGGAAGGTGTCAAGAGCAGCCCTGAAGCGCTGGTGGGCCTGGGGGCATCGGCCCTGGCCTGGCCCAGCCAGTGCTGCTCCAGCCCAGGGCAGCCCAAAGCCCCTGGTGCTCAGCCCCAGTGCCCGGTGGGAGGCAGGGAGCAGGCAGAGATCTCCGGCTGCTCGGAGCCTGCGGCCGGGACTGCCCTTCCCAGCTGGGCCAAGGCCTTGGGCAAGACCCCTGTCCCAGAGTCACCAAAACTGTGGGGAAAAATGAAACTCTCCAACAGCATCTTTTAATGATAGTGAGTCAGGCAATGCTTTATACTGGCCGAGGGGTGCAATGGAGATCATTCCATCCACACATTGTTTTTACCAGACTTTTCATACAGTCCCACATTAAGAAAAGCAAATAAATTCTCGTTCATTGGTTCTACAACTCTTTCTATAGCATCTCCTGTTTGTAACTGATATATGTTTGGTCCTCATTTTTTATTCACTTATCAGTCTTTTTCCAGGCCAGGTGCCTCCAACTGCACCAGGGGGTGACGTCTGTTAACCCCTATTTATCTCTTCTGGATACACAACCTTTAGACATTAAACTCTCAGACTCTAGGAAGCTGGAGTTGCTGGTGGACCATGGCTGAACCTGAGCCAGGTGTGCCCGGGTGGGCAGGAAGGCCAATGGCCCCTGGCCTGTGCCAGCCATGGCATGAGCAGGAGCAGGGCAGTGCTTGTGGCCCTGTGCTGGGCACTGGTGAGGCCACAGCTCGAGTGCTGTGTCCAGTTGGGGGCCCTCAGTTGTGGGAGGACATTGAGGGTCTGGAGCGGGTGCAGGGAAGGGAAGGGAGCTGGGGAAGGGTGTGGAGCACATGTCCTGTGCCGAGGGACTGAGGGAGACTGGGGGGCTCAGCCTGGAGAAGAGGAGGTTGTGGGGAGGGACACGAGAGCTTCTCAGTGTCGGCAACTGTGTGGCAGGAGGGTGCAGCCAGGTGGGGCCGGGCTCTGCTCCCAGGGAACAAGGCACAGGACAAGGGGACGTGGAATCACAGAATCACAGAATGGGTGGAGTTGCAAGGGGCCCCCAAGGATCCTCCACGTCCAATCCTTGGCCCTGCAATGGAGATCCCTGTGCTGCACATCCGGCTGTGAAAGGCCCGAGCCCACAAAGGAGACAGAGGAGTCCTTCAGGACTCACCTGGGTTCAGAGAGTGCCCTAGACTGTACCCTGGCAGGATGTCCCACAGTTTTTGGAGGACACAGCCTCCTTTTGTCCTGAGCTCCAGCCCACATATTGCCCTCCTCCTTTCCCCGCTGCTGGTGTCTCAGGAAGGTGCAGCCTTCCTGCCCCACCTACTCCATATTTCCCCTTGGACAAGTATCCCTTGCCTCATCATGCATTGTATGACCATTAAAATGAGCCTGAAGCCCAGCCTGGGCAGAGAAGTTCATCTTAACAAGTTCATCAAACGTGGGCATTTTTCCCTAAAGTTCAGAAGTTCAGACTGTGCTGGGCAATGCAATGAACTTGCCATGGCTGGATGAAGCCTCCCACGGCCATTCCTCCATTCCCAGTCCTTTGTGAGGACATTCCCACCCGTTGCCCCTGTCACAGACAGGGGCCTTGTGACATCAGAGGCTTTGGGGACAGCGCGGTGGTTGATGAGTGTCCCCAGCCCGTTGTTGCGCCCAGAGCCGAGGCACGAGTGGTCTGGGAAGGACGGGCAGAAGCTGTTGAGCGGTGGCAGCTTGGCCTTGAGCAGCACCATGGGCAGCCAGGGGCTCTCGTGGCTGCTGCTGCCGCTGTCGGCGCTGCTGCTGCTCTGGGTGGAGCCAGTGGAGCCTCCCAGGCCCGCTGCTGCCGGGGCCACAGGGAGCCGGGATGCGCTGCCCGAGCCCCTGGAAGAGCAGGAGCTGGCGGCCATGAGGGACGCCATGCTGGTGGTGGAGGCGCTGCCCTGGCTCTGCGCAGCCGTGGCCCTGCTTGTCAAGGGCCTTCGGCTGGGCTGGGTCCTTGGCCAAGGGCTCAGGAGGCGCTGGGGAGAGGTGAGGGAGGGGCTGGGGCAGCTGTGGCGGGGCCGGGAGCCGCCAAGGCCTTGGGGCAGGAGGGTGTGGGGCCAGGGCTGAGAGCCCCGTGGGGGAGCAGAGCTGGGCAGGCCCCGAGGGCGCTGGGCCTGCGGGGCAGCCCTTTGGCCGAGGCGCGCAGGCAGAGCGGGGGCTGAGCCCATGGCTGGGCAGCGATGGGGCCCGGCTGAGCCCCGGCAGAGGCGGCGGCCGCAGCTCTTGTTGCTGCAGCCTCTGCCCGGGCCAGCCCAGCCGGGCCCCGGGCTCTCTGTGCACCGGGGGCCAAAGGCAGCGGCACAGGGCTCAGCCCCCTGAGGCCCCCGTGCCCCTTGCATGGGGCTCCCTGTGCTGTGTTGCAGCAGAAGAGCCAGAGCGTCTGGGCCGGTGCACGGCCGTGCTGCCAGGGCCACGGCTGCTGCGAGGAGCTGCTGCAGCTGCTGCTGGAGAACCGGGCCCTGATGAGGCGCTGCCTGCGCCAGAGCTCCCGCCACAGCCCAGGGCTCAGAGGGAAGAGCCGAAGGAGCCCTGGCACTCACAAGAAGAGGAGAGTCCACTTCTCATCTCTCCTCTGACTCTCCAGCCCCAGCTCGTCTCTGGCCTTGCCAGACAGGGCAGGGAATGCATGACCAGTGCCGAGCCCAGGCACTGGGACATTCCCGCCCATAGGTGTTAGGACCCCCTCTGTTATTAGATAGGTTTCCCAGAAGTCTTCCCCACCTCCAGTCATAGTTTTCCAAAATGTTCTAGTGTAGGATTTTTAGGCATTCCCTCCCTTAGTTGTTAGGAACCCGTCTGTTGTTAGGAATAATAGATTTCCCCAGAATTTTCTCATCCCCTAGTTAAAGTTTTTCAAATAGTTCAAGTTAAGGATTTTTAGGCATAGGCTTCCCATTCATGTTCTCATCCCCTAGTTGAAGAGTAGTCTAGGTCAATAAAGTTCATGTGTTCTGTACATTGCTGTGTTATTTGACTGTACCATCCCAGAGGGGACCCAGCAATGGATGGTTTTGCCCATGGGCTGCAGACCAGCAGTCAAGCTGAGCCCGAGTGCCAAAGCAGGAATTAAAGCGTATTCAGGACAGGTAGGAGTCAGGCCATGGGCAATATTGTCTTGCCTCCATCTTCCAAAGAAACATTTATTTGATCACCAGGGCATTCCCAAAAGCCCAGGCAGGTGTCTGCGTGGTCCCAGATTGCTCTTGCAGGCACACAGGGGAGCAGGGAAGGGGCAGGAGCATCCCTGGGGTGCTGTGAGGGACGGCCAGAGGGGCCATCCCTGGGGCCCAGGCAAGGGCTGCTGCCTTCAGGCTGCCAAACGCAAGCAGGGGCTGCCCGGGTGTGTGGCAAGGCCTGAGGGGAGTCCTTGGGCAGCCCAGGAACAGAGCAGAGCACTCGGGCTGGGCCAGGGCTGTAAAGGCCGGGTGGAGGCCCAAGGTGAGGCCCCCAGTCCATGGCAGGAGAGCCCAAGGCCCAGCCTGGAGGTGTGTGGAAGGTGTCAAGAGCAGCCCTGAAGCGCTGGTGGGCCTGGGGGCATCGGCCCTGGCCTGGCCCAGCCAGTGCTGCTCCAGCCCAGGGCAGCCCAAAGCCCCTGGTGCTCAGCCCCAGTGCCCGGTGGGAGGCAGGGAGCAGGCAGAGATCTCCGGCTGCTCGGAGCCTGCGGCCGGGACTGCCCTTCCCAGCTGGGCCAAGGCCTTGGGCAAGACCCCTGTCCCAGAGTCACCAAAACTGTGGGGAAAAATGAAACTCTCCAACAGCATCTTTTAATGATAGTGAGTCAGGCAATGCTTTATACTGGCCGAGGGGTGCAATGGAGATCATTCCATCCACACATTGTTTTTACCAGACTTTTCATACAGTCCCACATTAAGAAAAGCAAATAAATTCTCGTTCATTGGTTCTACAACTCTTTCTATAGCATCTCCTGTTTGTAACTGATATATGTTTGGTCCTCATTTTTTATTCACTTATCAGTCTTTTTCCAGGCCAGGTGCCTCCAACTGCACCAGGGGGTGACGTCTGTTAACCCCTATTTATCTCTTCTGGATACACAACCTTTAGACATTAAACTCTCAGACTCTAGGAAGCTGGAGTTGCTGGTGGACCATGGCTGAACCTGAGCCAGGTGTGCCCGGGTGGGCAGGAAGGCCAATGGCCCCTGGCCTGTGCCAGCCATGGCATGAGCAGGAGCAGGGCAGTGCTTGTGGCCCTGTGCTGGGCACTGGTGAGGCCACAGCTCGAGTGCTGTGTCCAGTTGGGGGCCCTCAGTTGTGGGAGGACATTGAGGGTCTGGAGCGGGTGCAGGGAAGGGAAGGGAGCTGGGGAAGGGTGTGGAGCACATGTCCTGTGCCGAGGGACTGAGGGAGACTGGGGGGCTCAGCCTGGAGAAGAGGAGGTTGTGGGGAGGGACACGAGAGCTTCTCAGTGTCGGCAACTGTGTGGCAGGAGGGTGCAGCCAGGTGGGGCCGGGCTCTGCTCCCAGGGAACAAGGCACAGGACAAGGGGACGTGGAATCACAGAATCACAGAATGGGTGGAGTTGCAAGGGGCCCCCAAGGATCCTCCACGTCCAATCCTTGGCCCTGCAATGGAGATCCCTGTGCTGCACATCCGGCTGTGAAAGGCCCGAGCCCACAAAGGAGACAGAGGAGTCCTTCAGGACTCACCTGGGTTCAGAGAGTGCCCTAGACTGTACCCTGGCAGGATGTCCCACAGTTTTTGGAGGACACAGCCTCCTTTTGTCCTGAGCTCCAGCCCACATATTGCCCTCCTCCTTTCCCCGCTGCTGGTGTCTCAGGAAGGTGCAGCCTTCCTGCCCCACCTACTCCATATTTCCCCTTGGACAAGTATCCCTTGCCTCATCATGCATTGTATGACCATTAAAATGAGCCTGAAGCCCAGCCTGGGCAGAGAAGTTCATCTTAACAAGTTCATCAAACGTGGGCATTTTTCCCTAAAGTTCAGAAGTTCAGACTGTGCTGGGCAATGCAATGAACTTGCCATGGCTGGATGAAGCCTCCCACGGCCATTCCTCCATTCCCAGTCCTTTGTGAGGACATTCCCACCCGTTGCCCCTGTCACAGACAGGGGCCTTGTGACATCAGAGGCTTTGGGGACAGCGCGGTGGTTGATGAGTGTCCCCAGCCCGTTGTTGCGCCCAGAGCCGAGGCACGAGTGGTCTGGGAAGGACGGGCAGAAGCTGTTGAGCGGTGGCAGCTTGGCCTTGAGCAGCACCATGGGCAGCCAGGGGCTCTCGTGGCTGCTGCTGCCGCTGTCGGCGCTGCTGCTGCTCTGGGTGGAGCCAGTGGAGCCTCCCAGGCCCGCTGCTGCCGGGGCCACAGGGAGCCGGGATGCGCTGCCCGAGCCCCTGGAAGAGCAGGAGCTGGCGGCCATGAGGGACGCCATGCTGGTGGTGGAGGCGCTGCCCTGGCTCTGCGCAGCCGTGGCCCTGCTTGTCAAGGGCCTTCGGCTGGGCTGGGTCCTTGGCCAAGGGCTCAGGAGGCGCTGGGGAGAGGTGAGGGAGGGGCTGGGGCAGCTGTGGCGGGGCCGGGAGCCGCCAAGGCCTTGGGGCAGGAGGGTGTGGGGCCAGGGCTGAGAGCCCCGTGGGGGAGCAGAGCTGGGCAGGCCCCGAGGGCGCTGGGCCTGCGGGGCAGCCCTTTGGCCGAGGCGCGCAGGCAGAGCGGGGGCTGAGCCCATGGCTGGGCAGCGATGGGGCCCGGCTGAGCCCCGGCAGAGGCGGCGGCCGCAGCTCTTGTTGCTGCAGCCTCTGCCCGGGCCAGCCCAGCCGGGCCCCGGGCTCTCTGTGCACCGGGGGCCAAAGGCAGCGGCACAGGGCTCAGCCCCCTGAGGCCCCCGTGCCCCTTGCATGGGGCTCCCTGTGCTGTGTTGCAGCAGAAGAGCCAGAGCGTCTGGGCCGGTGCACGGCCGTGCTGCCAGGGCCACGGCTGCTGCGAGGAGCTGCTGCAGCTGCTGCTGGAGAACCGGGCCCTGATGAGGCGCTGCCTGCGCCAGAGCTCCCGCCACAGCCCAGGGCTCAGAGGGAAGAGCCGAAGGAGCCCTGGCACTCACAAGAAGAGGAGAGTCCACTTCTCATCTCTCCTCTGACTCTCCAGCCCCAGCTCGTCTCTGGCCTTGCCAGACAGGGCAGGGAATGCATGACCAGTGCCGAGCCCAGGCACTGGGACATTCCCGCCCATAGGTGTTAGGACCCCCTCTGTTATTAGATAGGTTTCCCAGAAGTCTTCCCCACCTCCAGTCATAGTTTTCCAAAATGTTCTAGTGTAGGATTTTTAGGCATTCCCTCCCTTAGTTGTTAGGAACCCGTCTGTTGTTAGGAATAATAGATTTCCCCAGAATTTTCTCATCCCCTAGTTAAAGTTTTTCAAATAGTTCAAGTTAAGGATTTTTAGGCATAGGCTTCCCATTCATGTTCTCATCCCCTAGTTGAAGAGTAGTCTAGGTCAATAAAGTTCATGTGTTCTGTACATTGCTGTGTTATTTGACTGTACCATCCCAGAGGGGACCCAGCAATGGATGGTTTTGCCCATGGGCTGCAGACCAGCAGTCAAGCTGAGCCCGAGTGCCAAAGCAGGAATTAAAGCGTATTCAGGACAGGTAGGAGTCAGGCCATGGGCAATATTGTCTTGCCTCCATCTTCCAAAGAAACATTTATTTGATCACCAGGGCATTCCCAAAAGCCCAGGCAGGTGTCTGCGTGGTCCCAGATTGCTCTTGCAGGCACACAGGGGAGCAGGGAAGGGGCAGGAGCATCCCTGGGGTGCTGTGAGGGACGGCCAGAGGGGCCATCCCTGGGGCCCAGGCAAGGGCTGCTGCCTTCAGGCTGCCAAACGCAAGCAGGGGCTGCCCGGGTGTGTGGCAAGGCCTGAGGGGAGTCCTTGGGCAGCCCAGGAACAGAGCAGAGCACTCGGGCTGGGCCAGGGCTGTAAAGGCCGGGTGGAGGCCCAAGGTGAGGCCCCCAGTCCATGGCAGGAGAGCCCAAGGCCCAGCCTGGAGGTGTGTGGAAGGTGTCAAGAGCAGCCCTGAAGCGCTGGTGGGCCTGGGGGCATCGGCCCTGGCCTGGCCCAGCCAGTGCTGCTCCAGCCCAGGGCAGCCCAAAGCCCCTGGTGCTCAGCCCCAGTGCCCGGTGGGAGGCAGGGAGCAGGCAGAGATCTCCGGCTGCTCGGAGCCTGCGGCCGGGACTGCCCTTCCCAGCTGGGCCAAGGCCTTGGGCAAGACCCCTGTCCCAGAGTCACCAAAACTGTGGGGAAAAATGAAACTCTCCAACAGCATCTTTTAATGATAGTGAGTCAGGCAATGCTTTATACTGGCCGAGGGGTGCAATGGAGATCATTCCATCCACACATTGTTTTTACCAGACTTTTCATACAGTCACCCTGTAAGAAAAGCAAATAAATTCTCGTTCATTGGTTCTACAACTCTTTCTATAGCATCTCCTGTTTGTAACTGATATATGTTTGGTCCTCATTTTTTATTCACTTATCAGTCTTTTTCCAGGCCAGGTGCCTCCAACTGCACCAGGGGTGACGTCTGTTAACCCCTATTTATCTCTTCTGGATACACAACCTTTAGACATTAAACTCTCAGACTCTAGGAAGCTGGAGTTGCTGGTGGACCATGGCTGAACCTGAGCCAGGTGTGCCCGGGTGGGCAGGAAGGCCAATGGCCCCTGGCCTGTGCCAGCCATGGCATGAGCAGGAGCAGGGCAGTGCTTGTGGCCCTGTGCTGGGCACTGGTGAGGCCACAGCTCGAGTGCTGTGTCCAGTTGGGGGCCCTCAGTTGTGGGAGGACATTGAGGGTCTGGAGCGGGTGCAGGGAAGGGAAGGGAGCTGGGAAGGGTGTGGAGCACATGTCCTGTGCCGAGGGACTGAGGGAGACTGGGGGGCTCAGCCTGGAGAAGAGGAGGTTGTGGGGAGGGACACGAGAGCTTCTCAGTGTCGGCAACTGTGTGCAGGAGGGTGCAGCCAGGTGGGGCCGGGCTCTGCTCCCAGGGAACAAGGCACAGGACAAGGGGACGTGGAATCACAGAATCACAGAATGGGTGGAGTTGCAAGGGGCCCCCAAGGATCCTCCACGTCCAATCCTTGGCCCTGCAATGGAGATCCCTGTGCTGCACATCCGGCTGTGAAAGGCCCGAGCCCACAAAGGAGACAGAGGAGTCCTTCAGGACTCACCTGGGTTCAGAGAGTGCCCTAGACTGTACCCTGGCAGGATGTCCCACAGTTTTTGGAGGACACAGCCTCCTTTTGTCCTGAGCTCCAGCCCACATATTGCCCTCCTCCTTTCCCCGCTGCTGGTGTCTCAGGAAGGTGCAGCCTTCCTGCCCCACCTACTCCATATTTCCCCTTGGACAAGTATCCTTGCCTCATCATGCATTGTATGACCATTAAAATGAGCCTGAAGCCCAGCCTGGGCAGAGAAGTTCATCTTAACAAGTTCATCAAACGTGGGCATTTTTCCCTAAAGTTCAGAAGTTCAGACTGTGCTGGGCAATGCAATGAACTTGCCATGGCTGGATGAAGCCTCCCACGGCCATTCCTCCATTCCCAGTCCTTTGTGAGGACATTCCCACCCGTTGCCCCTGTCACAGACAGGGGCCTTGTGACATCAGAGGCTTTGGGGACAGCTGCGGTGGTTGATGAGTGTCCCCAGCCCGTTGTTGCGCCCAGAGCCGAGGCACGAGTGGTCTGGGAAGGACGGGCAGAAGCTGTTGAGCGGTGGCAGCTTGGCCTTGAGCAGCACCATGGGCAGCCAGGGGCTCTCGTTGGCTGCTGCTGCCGCTGTCAGCGCTGCTGCTGCTCTGGGTGGAGCCAGTGGAGCCTCCCAGGCCCGCTGCTGCCGGGGCCACAGGGAGCCGGGATGCGCTGCCCGAGCCCCTGGAAGAGCAGGAGCTGGCGGCCATGAGGGACGCCATGCTGGTGGTGGAGGCGCTGCCCTGGCTCTGCGCAGCCGTGGCCCTGCTTGTCAAGGGCCTTCGGCTGGCTGGGTCCTTGGCCAAGGGCTCAGGAGGCGCTGGGGAGAGGTGAGGGAGGGGCTGGGGCAGCTGTGGCGGGGCCGGGAGCCGCCAAGGCCTTGGGGCAGGAGGGTGTGGGGCCAGGGCTGAGAGCCCCGTGGGGGAGCAGAGCTGGGCAGGCCCCGAGGGCGCTGGGCCTGCGGGGCAGCCCTTTGGCCGAGGCGCGCAGGCAGAGCGGGGGCTGAGCCCATGGCTGGGCAGCGATGGGGCCCGGCTGAGCCCCGCCGAGCCCCGGCAGAGGCGGTCGGCCGCAGCTCTTGTTGCTGCAGCCTCTGCCCGGGCCAGCCCAGCCGGGCCCCGGGCTCTCTGTGCACCGGGGGCCAAAGGCAGCGGCACAGGGCTCAGCCCCCTGAGGCCCCCGTGCCCCTTGCATGGGGCTCCCTGTGCTGTGTTGCAGCAGAAGAGCCAGAGCGTCTGGGCCGGTCGCACGGCCGTGCTGCCAGGGCCACGGCTGCTGCGAGGAGCTGCTGCAGCTGCTGCTGGAGAACCGGGCCCTGATGAGGCGCTGCCTGCGCCAGAGCTCCCGCCACAGCCCAGGGCTCAGAGGGAAGAGCCGAAGGAGCCCTGGCACTCACAAGAAGAGGAGAGTCCACTTCTCATCTCTCCTCTGACTCTCCAGCCCCAGCTCGTCTCTGGCCTTGCCAGACAGGGCAGGGAATGCATGACCAGTGCCGAGCCCAGGCACTGGGACATTCCCGCCCATAGGTGTTAGGACCCCCTCTGTTATTAGATAGGTTTCCCAGAAGTCTTCCCCACCTCCAGTCATAGTTTTCCAAAATGTTCTAGTGTAGGATTTTTAGGCATTCCCTCCCTTAGTAGTTAGGAACCCGTCTGTTGTTAGGAATAATAGATTTCCCCAGAATTTTCTCATCCCCTAGTTAAAGTTTTTCAAATAGTTCAAGTTAAGGATTTTTAGGCATAGGCTTCCCATTCATGTTCTCATCCCCTAGTTGAAGAGTAGTCTAGGTCAATAAAGTTCATGTGTTCTGTACATTGCTGTGTTATTTGACTGTACCATCCCAGAGGGGACCCAGCAATGGATGGTTTTGCCCATGGGCTGCAGACCAGCAGTCAAGCTGAGCCCGAGTGCCAAAGCAGGAATTAAAGCGTATTCAGGACAGGTAGGAGTCAGGCCATGGGCAATATTGTCTTGCCTCCATCTTCCAAAGAAACATTTATTTGATCACCAGGGCATTCCCAAAAGCCCAGGCAGGTGTCTGCGTGGTCCCAGATTGCTCTTGCAGGCACACAGGGGAGCAGGGAAGGGGCAGGAGCATCCCTGGGGTGCTGTGAGGGACGGCCAGAGGGGCCATCCCTGGGGCCCAGGCAAGGGCTGCTGCCTTCAGGCTGCCAAACGCAAGCAGGGGCTGCCCGGGTGTGTGGCAAGGCCTGAGGGGAGTCCTTGGGCAGCCCAGGAACAGAGCAGAGCACTCGGGCTGGGCCAGGGCTGTAAAGGCCGGGTGGAGGCCCAAGGTGAGGCCCCCAGTCCATGGCAGGAGAGCCCAAGGCCCAGCCTGGAGGTGTGTGGAAGGTGTCAAGAGCAGCCCTGAAGCGCTGGTGGGCCTGGGGGCATCGGCCCTGGCCTGGCCCAGCCAGTGCTGCTCCAGCCCAGGGCAGCCCAAAGCCCCTGGTGCTCAGCCCCAGTGCCCGGTGGGAGGCAGGGAGCAGGCAGAGATCTCCGGCTGCTCGGAGCCTGCGGCCGGGACTGCCCTTCCCAGCTGGGCCAAGGCCTTGGGCAAGACCCCTGTCCCAGAGTCACCAAAACTGTGGGGAAAAATGAAACTCTCCAACAGCATCTTTTAATGATAGTGAGTCAGGCAATGCTTTATACTGGCCGAGGGGTGCAATGGAGATCATTCCATCCACACATTGTTTTTACCAGACTTTTCATACAGTCCCACATTAAGAAAAGCAAATAAATTCTCGTTCATTGGTTCTACAACTCTTTCTATAGCATCTCCTGTTTGTAACTGATATATGTTTGGTCCTCATTTTTTATTCACTTATCAGTCTTTTTCCAGGCCAGGTGCCTCCAACTGCACCAGGGGGTGACGTCTGTTAACCCCTATTTATCTCTTCTGGATACACAACCTTTAGACATTAAACTCTCAGACTCTAGGAAGCTGGAGTTGCTGGTGGACCATGGCTGAACCTGAGCCAGGTGTGCCCGGGTGGGCAGGAAGGCCAATGGCCCCTGGCCTGTGCCAGCCATGGCATGAGCAGGAGCAGGGCAGTGCTTGTGGCCCTGTGCTGGGCACTGGTGAGGCCACAGCTCGAGTGCTGTGTCCAGTTGGGGGCCCTCAGTTGTGGGAGGACATTGAGGGTCTGGAGCGGGTGCAGGGAAGGGAAGGGAGCTGGGGAAGGGTGTGGAGCACATGTCCTGTGCCGAGGGACTGAGGGAGACTGGGGGGCTCAGCCTGGAGAAGAGGAGGTTGTGGGGAGGGACACGAGAGCTTCTCAGTGTCGGCAACTGTGTGGCAGGAGGGTGCAGCCAGGTGGGGCCGGGCTCTGCTCCCAGGGAACAAGGCACAGGACAAGGGGACGTGGAATCACAGAATCACAGAATGGGTGGAGTTGCAAGGGGCCCCCAAGGATCCTCCACGTCCAATCCTTGGCCCTGCAATGGAGATCCCTGTGCTGCACATCCGGCTGTGAAAGGCCCGAGCCCACAAAGGAGACAGAGGAGTCCTTCAGGACTCACCTGGGTTCAGAGAGTGCCCTAGACTGTACCCTGGCAGGATGTCCCACAGTTTTTGGAGGACACAGCCTCCTTTTGTCCTGAGCTCCAGCCCACATATTGCCCTCCTCCTTTCCCCGCTGCTGGTGTCTCAGGAAGGTGCAGCCTTCCTGCCCCACCTACTCCATATTTCCCCTTGGACAAGTATCCCTTGCCTCATCATGCATTGTATGACCATTAAAATGAGCCTGAAGCCCAGCCTGGGCAGAGAAGTTCATCTTAACAAGTTCATCAAACGTGGGCATTTTTCCCTAAAGTTCAGAAGTTCAGACTGTGCTGGGCAATGCAATGAACTTGCCATGGCTGGATGAAGCCTCCCACGGCCATTCCTCCATTCCCAGTCCTTTGTGAGGACATTCCCACCCGTTGCCCCTGTCACAGACAGGGGCCTTGTGACATCAGAGGCTTTGGGGACAGCGCGGTGGTTGATGAGTGTCCCCAGCCCGTTGTTGCGCCCAGAGCCGAGGCACGAGTGGTCTGGGAAGGACGGGCAGAAGCTGTTGAGCGGTGGCAGCTTGGCCTTGAGCAGCACCATGGGCAGCCAGGGGCTCTCGTGGCTGCTGCTGCCGCTGTCGGCGCTGCTGCTGCTCTGGGTGGAGCCAGTGGAGCCTCCCAGGCCCGCTGCTGCCGGGGCCACAGGGAGCCGGGATGCGCTGCCCGAGCCCCTGGAAGAGCAGGAGCTGGCGGCCATGAGGGACGCCATGCTGGTGGTGGAGGCGCTGCCCTGGCTCTGCGCAGCCGTGGCCCTGCTTGTCAAGGGCCTTCGGCTGGGCTGGGTCCTTGGCCAAGGGCTCAGGAGGCGCTGGGGAGAGGTGAGGGAGGGGCTGGGGCAGCTGTGGCGGGGCCGGGAGCCGCCAAGGCCTTGGGGCAGGAGGGTGTGGGGCCAGGGCTGAGAGCCCCGTGGGGGAGCAGAGCTGGGCAGGCCCCGAGGGCGCTGGGCCTGCGGGGCAGCCCTTTGGCCGAGGCGCGCAGGCAGAGCGGGGGCTGAGCCCATGGCTGGGCAGCGATGGGGCCCGGCTGAGCCCCGGCAGAGGCGGCGGCCGCAGCTCTTGTTGCTGCAGCCTCTGCCCGGGCCAGCCCAGCCGGGCCCCGGGCTCTCTGTGCACCGGGGGCCAAAGGCAGCGGCACAGGGCTCAGCCCCCTGAGGCCCCCGTGCCCCTTGCATGGGGCTCCCTGTGCTGTGTTGCAGCAGAAGAGCCAGAGCGTCTGGGCCGGTGCACGGCCGTGCTGCCAGGGCCACGGCTGCTGCGAGGAGCTGCTGCAGCTGCTGCTGGAGAACCGGGCCCTGATGAGGCGCTGCCTGCGCCAGAGCTCCCGCCACAGCCCAGGGCTCAGAGGGAAGAGCCGAAGGAGCCCTGGCACTCACAAGAAGAGGAGAGTCCACTTCTCATCTCTCCTCTGACTCTCCAGCCCCAGCTCGTCTCTGGCCTTGCCAGACAGGGCAGGGAATGCATGACCAGTGCCGAGCCCAGGCACTGGGACATTCCCGCCCATAGGTGTTAGGACCCCCTCTGTTATTAGATAGGTTTCCCAGAAGTCTTCCCCACCTCCAGTCATAGTTTTCCAAAATGTTCTAGTGTAGGATTTTTAGGCATTCCCTCCCTTAGTTGTTAGGAACCCGTCTGTTGTTAGGAATAATAGATTTCCCCAGAATTTTCTCATCCCCTAGTTAAAGTTTTTCAAATAGTTCAAGTTAAGGATTTTTAGGCATAGGCTTCCCATTCATGTTCTCATCCCCTAGTTGAAGAGTAGTCTAGGTCAATAAAGTTCATGTGTTCTGTACATTGCTGTGTTATTTGACTGTACCATCCCAGAGGGGACCCAGCAATGGATGGTTTTGCCCATGGGCTGCAGACCAGCAGTCAAGCTGAGCCCGAGTGCCAAAGCAGGAATTAAAGCGTATTCAGGACAGGTAGGAGTCAGGCCATGGGCAATATTGTCTTGCCTCCATCTTCCAAAGAAACATTTATTTGATCACCAGGGCATTCCCAAAAGCCCAGGCAGGTGTCTGCGTGGTCCCAGATTGCTCTTGCAGGCACACAGGGGAGCAGGGAAGGGGCAGGAGCATCCCTGGGGTGCTGTGAGGGACGGCCAGAGGGGCCATCCCTGGGGCCCAGGCAAGGGCTGCTGCCTTCAGGCTGCCAAACGCAAGCAGGGGCTGCCCGGGTGTGTGGCAAGGCCTGAGGGGAGTCCTTGGGCAGCCCAGGAACAGAGCAGAGCACTCGGGCTGGGCCAGGGCTGTAAAGGCCGGGTGGAGGCCCAAGGTGAGGCCCCCAGTCCATGGCAGGAGAGCCCAAGGCCCAGCCTGGAGGTGTGTGGAAGGTGTCAAGAGCAGCCCTGAAGCGCTGGTGGGCCTGGGGGCATCGGCCCTGGCCTGGCCCAGCCAGTGCTGCTCCAGCCCAGGGCAGCCCAAAGCCCCTGGTGCTCAGCCCCAGTGCCCGGTGGGAGGCAGGGAGCAGGCAGAGATCTCCGGCTGCTCGGAGCCTGCGGCCGGGACTGCCCTTCCCAGCTGGGCCAAGGCCTTGGGCAAGACCCCTGTCCCAGAGTCACCAAAACTGTGGGGAAAAATGAAACTCTCCAACAGCATCTTTTAATGATAGTGAGTCAGGCAATGCTTTATACTGGCCGAGGGGTGCAATGGAGATCATTCCATCCACACATTGTTTTTACCAGACTTTTCATACAGTCCCACATTAAGAAAAGCAAATAAATTCTCGTTCATTGGTTCTACAACTCTTTCTATAGCATCTCCTGTTTGTAACTGATATATGTTTGGTCCTCATTTTTTATTCACTTATCAGTCTTTTTCCAGGCCAGGTGCCTCCAACTGCACCAGGGGGTGACGTCTGTTAACCCCTATTTATCTCTTCTGGATACACAACCTTTAGACATTAAACTCTCAGACTCTAGGAAGCTGGAGTTGCTGGTGGACCATGGCTGAACCTGAGCCAGGTGTGCCCGGGTGGGCAGGAAGGCCAATGGCCCCTGGCCTGTGCCAGCCATGGCATGAGCAGGAGCAGGGCAGTGCTTGTGGCCCTGTGCTGGGCACTGGTGAGGCCACAGCTCGAGTGCTGTGTCCAGTTGGGGGCCCTCAGTTGTGGGAGGACATTGAGGGTCTGGAGCGGGTGCAGGGAAGGGAAGGGAGCTGGGGAAGGGTGTGGAGCACATGTCCTGTGCCGAGGGACTGAGGGAGACTGGGGGGCTCAGCCTGGAGAAGAGGAGGTTGTGGGGAGGGACACGAGAGCTTCTCAGTGTCGGCAACTGTGTGGCAGGAGGGTGCAGCCAGGTGGGGCCGGGCTCTGCTCCCAGGGAACAAGGCACAGGACAAGGGGACGTGGAATCACAGAATCACAGAATGGGTGGAGTTGCAAGGGGCCCCCAAGGATCCTCCACGTCCAATCCTTGGCCCTGCAATGGAGATCCCTGTGCTGCACATCCGGCTGTGAAAGGCCCGAGCCCACAAAGGAGACAGAGGAGTCCTTCAGGACTCACCTGGGTTCAGAGAGTGCCCTAGACTGTACCCTGGCAGGATGTCCCACAGTTTTTGGAGGACACAGCCTCCTTTTGTCCTGAGCTCCAGCCCACATATTGCCCTCCTCCTTTCCCCGCTGCTGGTGTCTCAGGAAGGTGCAGCCTTCCTGCCCCACCTACTCCATATTTCCCCTTGGACAAGTATCCCTTGCCTCATCATGCATTGTATGACCATTAAAATGAGCCTGAAGCCCAGCCTGGGCAGAGAAGTTCATCTTAACAAGTTCATCAAACGTGGGCATTTTTCCCTAAAGTTCAGAAGTTCAGACTGTGCTGGGCAATGCAATGAACTTGCCATGGCTGGATGAAGCCTCCCACGGCCATTCCTCCATTCCCAGTCCTTTGTGAGGACATTCCCACCCGTTGCCCCTGTCACAGACAGGGGCCTTGTGACATCAGAGGCTTTGGGGACAGCGCGGTGGTTGATGAGTGTCCCCAGCCCGTTGTTGCGCCCAGAGCCGAGGCACGAGTGGTCTGGGAAGGACGGGCAGAAGCTGTTGAGCGGTGGCAGCTTGGCCTTGAGCAGCACCATGGGCAGCCAGGGGCTCTCGTGGCTGCTGCTGCCGCTGTCGGCGCTGCTGCTGCTCTGGGTGGAGCCAGTGGAGCCTCCCAGGCCCGCTGCTGCCGGGGCCACAGGGAGCCGGGATGCGCTGCCCGAGCCCCTGGAAGAGCAGGAGCTGGCGGCCATGAGGGACGCCATGCTGGTGGTGGAGGCGCTGCCCTGGCTCTGCGCAGCCGTGGCCCTGCTTGTCAAGGGCCTTCGGCTGGGCTGGGTCCTTGGCCAAGGGCTCAGGAGGCGCTGGGGAGAGGTGAGGGAGGGGCTGGGGCAGCTGTGGCGGGGCCGGGAGCCGCCAAGGCCTTGGGGCAGGAGGGTGTGGGGCCAGGGCTGAGAGCCCCGTGGGGGAGCAGAGCTGGGCAGGCCCCGAGGGCGCTGGGCCTGCGGGGCAGCCCTTTGGCCGAGGCGCGCAGGCAGAGCGGGGGCTGAGCCCATGGCTGGGCAGCGATGGGGCCCGGCTGAGCCCCGCCGAGCCCCGGCAGAGGCGGCGGCCGCAGCTCTTGTTGCTGCAGCCTCTGCCCGGGCCAGCCCAGCCGGGCCCCGGGCTCTCTGTGCACCGGGGGCCAAAGGCAGCGGCACAGGGCTCAGCCCCCTGAGGCCCCCGTGCCCCTTGCATGGGGCTCCCTGTGCTGTGTTGCAGCAGAAGAGCCAGAGCGTCTGGGCCGGTGCACGGCCGTGCTGCCAGGGCCACGGCTGCTGCGAGGAGCTGCTGCAGCTGCTGCTGGAGAACCGGGCCCTGATGAGGCGCTGCCTGCGCCAGAGCTCCCGCCACAGCCCAGGGCTCAGAGGGAAGAGCCGAAGGAGCCCTGGCACTCACAAGAAGAGGAGAGTCCACTTCTCATCTCTCCTCTGACTCTCCAGCCCCAGCTCGTCTCTGGCCTTGCCAGACAGGGCAGGGAATGCATGACCAGTGCCGAGCCCAGGCACTGGGACATTCCCGCCCATAGGTGTTAGGACCCCCTCTGTTATTAGATAGGTTTCCCAGAAGTCTTCCCCACCTCCAGTCATAGTTTTCCAAAATGTTCTAGTGTAGGATTTTTAGGCATTCCCTCCCTTAGTTGTTAGGAACCCGTCTGTTGTTAGGAATAATAGATTTCCCCAGAATTTTCTCATCCCCTAGTTAAAGTTTTTCAAATAGTTCAAGTTAAGGATTTTTAGGCATAGGCTTCCCATTCATGTTCTCATCCCCTAGTTGAAGAGTAGTCTAGGTCAATAAAGTTCATGTGTTCTGTACATTGCTGTGTTATTTGACTGTACCATCCCAGAGGGGACCCAGCAATGGATGGTTTTGCCCATGGGCTGCAGACCAGCAGTCAAGCTGAGCCCGAGTGCCAAAGCAGGAATTAAAGCGTATTCAGGACAGGTAGGAGTCAGGCCATGGGCAATATTGTCTTGCCTCCATCTTCCAAAGAAACATTTATTTGATCACCAGGGCATTCCCAAAAGCCCAGGCAGGTGTCTGCGTGGTCCCAGATTGCTCTTGCAGGCACACAGGGGAGCAGGGAAGGGGCAGGAGCATCCCTGGGGTGCTGTGAGGGACGGCCAGAGGGGCCATCCCTGGGGCCCAGGCAAGGGCTGCTGCCTTCAGGCTGCCAAACGCAAGCAGGGGCTGCCCGGGTGTGTGGCAAGGCCTGAGGGGAGTCCTTGGGCAGCCCAGGAACAGAGCAGAGCACTCGGGCTGGGCCAGGGCTGTAAAGGCCGGGTGGAGGCCCAAGGTGAGGCCCCCAGTCCATGGCAGGAGAGCCCAAGGCCCAGCCTGGAGGTGTGTGGAAGGTGTCAAGAGCAGCCCTGAAGCGCTGGTGGGCCTGGGGGCATCGGCCCTGGCCTGGCCCAGCCAGTGCTGCTCCAGCCCAGGGCAGCCCAAAGCCCCTGGTGCTCAGCCCCAGTGCCCGGTGGGAGGCAGGGAGCAGGCAGAGATCTCCGGCTGCTCGGAGCCTGCGGCCGGGACTGCCCTTCCCAGCTGGGCCAAGGCCTTGGGCAAGACCCCTGTCCCAGAGTCACCAAAACTGTGGGGAAAAATGAAACTCTCCAACAGCATCTTTTAATGATAGTGAGTCAGGCAATGCTTTATACTGGCCGAGGGGTGCAATGGAGATCATTCCATCCACACATTGTTTTTACCAGACTTTTCATACAGTCCCACATTAAGAAAAGCAAATAAATTCTCGTTCATTGGTTCTACAACTCTTTCTATAGCATCTCCTGTTTGTAACTGATATATGTTTGGTCCTCATTTTTTATTCACTTATCAGTCTTTTTCCAGGCCAGGTGCCTCCAACTGCACCAGGGGGTGACGTCTGTTAACCCCTATTTATCTCTTCTGGATACACAACCTTTAGACATTAAACTCTCAGACTCTAGGAAGCTGGAGTTGCTGGTGGACCATGGCTGAACCTGAGCCAGGTGTGCCCGGGTGGGCAGGAAGGCCAATGGCCCCTGGCCTGTGCCAGCCATGGCATGAGCAGGAGCAGGGCAGTGCTTGTGGCCCTGTGCTGGGCACTGGTGAGGCCACAGCTCGAGTGCTGTGTCCAGTTGGGGGCCCTCAGTTGTGGGAGGACATTGAGGGTCTGGAGCGGGTGCAGGGAAGGGAAGGGAGCTGGGGAAGGGTGTGGAGCACATGTCCTGTGCCGAGGGACTGAGGGAGACTGGGGGGCTCAGCCTGGAGAAGAGGAGGTTGTGGGGAGGGACACGAGAGCTTCTCAGTGTCGGCAACTGTGTGGCAGGAGGGTGCAGCCAGGTGGGGCCGGGCTCTGCTCCCAGGGAACAAGGCACAGGACAAGGGGACGTGGAATCACAGAATCACAGAATGGGTGGAGTTGCAAGGGGCCCCCAAGGATCCTCCACGTCCAATCCTTGGCCCTGCAATGGAGATCCCTGTGCTGCACATCCGGCTGTGAAAGGCCCGAGCCCACAAAGGAGACAGAGGAGTCCTTCAGGACTCACCTGGGTTCAGAGAGTGCCCTAGACTGTACCCTGGCAGGATGTCCCACAGTTTTTGGAGGACACAGCCTCCTTTTGTCCTGAGCTCCAGCCCACATATTGCCCTCCTCCTTTCCCCGCTGCTGGTGTCTCAGGAAGGTGCAGCCTTCCTGCCCCACCTACTCCATATTTCCCCTTGGACAAGTATCCCTTGCCTCATCATGCATTGTATGACCATTAAAATGAGCCTGAAGCCCAGCCTGGGCAGAGAAGTTCATCTTAACAAGTTCATCAAACGTGGGCATTTTTCCCTAAAGTTCAGAAGTTCAGACTGTGCTGGGCAATGCAATGAACTTGCCATGGCTGGATGAAGCCTCCCACGGCCATTCCTCCATTCCCAGTCCTTTGTGAGGACATTCCCACCCGTTGCCCCTGTCACAGACAGGGGCCTTGTGACATCAGAGGCTTTGGGGACAGCGCGGTGGTTGATGAGTGTCCCCAGCCCGTTGTTGCGCCCAGAGCCGAGGCACGAGTGGTCTGGGAAGGACGGGCAGAAGCTGTTGAGCGGTGGCAGCTTGGCCTTGAGCAGCACCATGGGCAGCCAGGGGCTCTCGTGGCTGCTGCTGCCGCTGTCGGCGCTGCTGCTGCTCTGGGTGGAGCCAGTGGAGCCTCCCAGGCCCGCTGCTGCCGGGGCCACAGGGAGCCGGGATGCGCTGCCCGAGCCCCTGGAAGAGCAGGAGCTGGCGGCCATGAGGGACGCCATGCTGGTGGTGGAGGCGCTGCCCTGGCTCTGCGCAGCCGTGGCCCTGCTTGTCAAGGGCCTTCGGCTGGGCTGGGTCCTTGGCCAAGGGCTCAGGAGGCGCTGGGGAGAGGTGAGGGAGGGGCTGGGGCAGCTGTGGCGGGGCCGGGAGCCGCCAAGGCCTTGGGGCAGGAGGGTGTGGGGCCAGGGCTGAGAGCCCCGTGGGGGAGCAGAGCTGGGCAGGCCCCGAGGGCGCTGGGCCTGCGGGGCAGCCCTTTGGCCGAGGCGCGCAGGCAGAGCGGGGGCTGAGCCCATGGCTGGGCAGCGATGGGGCCCGGCTGAGCCCCGCCGAGCCCCGGCAGAGGCGGCGGCCGCAGCTCTTGTTGCTGCAGCCTCTGCCCGGGCCAGCCCAGCCGGGCCCCGGGCTCTCTGTGCACCGGGGGCCAAAGGCAGCGGCACAGGGCTCAGCCCCCTGAGGCCCCCGTGCCCCTTGCATGGGGCTCCCTGTGCTGTGTTGCAGCAGAAGAGCCAGAGCGTCTGGGCCGGTGCACGGCCGTGCTGCCAGGGCCACGGCTGCTGCGAGGAGCTGCTGCAGCTGCTGCTGGAGAACCGGGCCCTGATGAGGCGCTGCCTGCGCCAGAGCTCCCGCCACAGCCCAGGGCTCAGAGGGAAGAGCCGAAGGAGCCCTGGCACTCACAAGAAGAGGAGAGTCCACTGCTCATCTCTCCTCTGACTCTCCAGCCCCAGCTCGTCTCTGGCCTTGCCAGACAGGGCAGGGAATGCATGACCAGTGCCGAGCCCAGGCACTGGGACATTCCCGCCCATAGGTGTTAGGACCCCCTCTGTTATTAGATAGGTTTCCCAGAAGTCTTCCCCACCTCCAGTCATAGTTTTCCAAAATGTTCTAGTGTAGGATTTTTAGGCATTCCCTCCCTTAGTTGTTAGGAACCCGTCTGTTGTTAGGAATAATAGATTTCCCCAGAATTTTCTCATCCCCTAGTTAAAGTTTTTCAAATAGTTCAAGTTAAGGATTTTTAGGCATAGGCTTCCCATTCATGTTCTCATCCCCTAGTTGAAGAGTAGTCTAGGTCAATAAAGTTCATGTGTTCTGTACATTGCTGTGTTATTTGACTGTACCATCCCAGAGGGGACCCAGCAATGGATGGTTTTGCCCATGGGCTGCAGACCAGCAGTCAAGCTGAGCCCGAGTGCCAAAGCAGGAATTAAAGCGTATTCAGGACAGGTAGGAGTCAGGCCATGGGCAATATTGTCTTGCCTCCATCTTCCAAAGAAACATTTATTTGATCACCAGGGCATTCCCAAAAGCCCAGGCAGGTGTCTGCGTGGTCCCAGATTGCTCTTGCAGGCACACAGGGGAGCAGGGAAGGGGCAGGAGCATCCCTGGGGTGCTGTGAGGGACGGCCAGAGGGGCCATCCCTGGGGCCCAGGCAAGGGCTGCTGCCTTCAGGCTGCCAAACGCAAGCAGGGGCTGCCCGGGTGTGTGGCAAGGCCTGAGGGGAGTCCTTGGGCAGCCCAGGAACAGAGCAGAGCACTCGGGCTGGGCCAGGGCTGTAAAGGCCGGGTGGAGGCCCAAGGTGAGGCCCCCAGTCCATGGCAGGAGAGCCCAAGGCCCAGCCTGGAGGTGTGTGGAAGGTGTCAAGAGCAGCCCTGAAGCGCTGGTGGGCCTGGGGGCATCGGCCCTGGCCTGGCCCAGCCAGTGCTGCTCCAGCCCAGGGCAGCCCAAAGCCCCTGGTGCTCAGCCCCAGTGCCCGGTGGGAGGCAGGGAGCAGGCAGAGATCTCCGGCTGCTCGGAGCCTGCGGCCGGGACTGCCCTTCCCAGCTGGGCCAAGGCCTTGGGCAAGACCCCTGTCCCAGAGTCACCAAAACTGTGGGGAAAAATGAAACTCTCCAACAGCATCTTTTAATGATAGTGAGTCAGGCAATGCTTTATACTGGCCGAGGGGTGCAATGGAGATCATTCCATCCACACATTGTTTTTACCAGACTTTTCATACAGTCCCACATTAAGAAAAGCAAATAAATTCTCGTTCATTGGTTCTACAACTCTTTCTATAGCATCTCCTGTTTGTAACTGATATATGTTTGGTCCTCATTTTTTATTCACTTATCAGTCTTTTTCCAGGCCAGGTGCCTCCAACTGCACCAGGGGGTGACGTCTGTTAACCCCTATTTATCTCTTCTGGATACACAACCTTTAGACATTAAACTCTCAGACTCTAGGAAGCTGGAGTTGCTGGTGGACCATGGCTGAACCTGAGCCAGGTGTGCCCGGGTGGGCAGGAAGGCCAATGGCCCCTGGCCTGTGCCAGCCATGGCATGAGCAGGAGCAGGGCAGTGCTTGTGGCCCTGTGCTGGGCACTGGTGAGGCCACAGCTCGAGTGCTGTGTCCAGTTGGGGGCCCTCAGTTGTGGGAGGACATTGAGGGTCTGGAGCGGGTGCAGGGAAGGGAAGGGAGCTGGGGAAGGGTGTGGAGCACATGTCCTGTGCCGAGGGACTGAGGGAGACTGGGGGGCTCAGCCTGGAGAAGAGGAGGTTGTGGGGAGGGACACGAGAGCTTCTCAGTGTCGGCAACTGTGTGGCAGGAGGGTGCAGCCAGGTGGGGCCGGGCTCTGCTCCCAGGGAACAAGGCACAGGACAAGGGGACGTGGAATCACAGAATCACAGAATGGGTGGAGTTGCAAGGGGCCCCCAAGGATCCTCCACGTCCAATCCTTGGCCCTGCAATGGAGATCCCTGTGCTGCACATCCGGCTGTGAAAGGCCCGAGCCCACAAAGGAGACAGAGGAGTCCTTCAGGACTCACCTGGGTTCAGAGAGTGCCCTAGACTGTACCCTGGCAGGATGTCCCACAGTTTTTGGAGGACACAGCCTCCTTTTGTCCTGAGCTCCAGCCCACATATTGCCCTCCTCCTTTCCCCGCTGCTGGTGTCTCAGGAAGGTGCAGCCTTCCTGCCCCACCTACTCCATATTTCCCCTTGGACAAGTATCCCTTGCCTCATCATGCATTGTATGACCATTAAAATGAGCCTGAAGCCCAGCCTGGGCAGAGAAGTTCATCTTAACAAGTTCATCAAACGTGGGCATTTTTCCCTAAAGTTCAGAAGTTCAGACTGTGCTGGGCAATGCAATGAACTTGCCATGGCTGGATGAAGCCTCCCACGGCCATTCCTCCATTCCCAGTCCTTTGTGAGGACATTCCCACCCGTTGCCCCTGTCACAGACAGGGGCCTTGTGACATCAGAGGCTTTGGGGACAGCGCGGTGGTTGATGAGTGTCCCCAGCCCGTTGTTGCGCCCAGAGCCGAGGCACGAGTGGTCTGGGAAGGACGGGCAGAAGCTGTTGAGCGGTGGCAGCTTGGCCTTGAGCAGCACCATGGGCAGCCAGGGGCTCTCGTGGCTGCTGCTGCCGCTGTCGGCGCTGCTGCTGCTCTGGGTGGAGCCAGTGGAGCCTCCCAGGCCCGCTGCTGCCGGGGCCACAGGGAGCCGGGATGCGCTGCCCGAGCCCCTGGAAGAGCAGGAGCTGGCGGCCATGAGGGACGCCATGCTGGTGGTGGAGGCGCTGCCCTGGCTCTGCGCAGCCGTGGCCCTGCTTGTCAAGGGCCTTCGGCTGGGCTGGGTCCTTGGCCAAGGGCTCAGGAGGCGCTGGGGAGAGGTGAGGGAGGGGCTGGGGCAGCTGTGGCGGGGCCGGGAGCCGCCAAGGCCTTGGGGCAGGAGGGTGTGGGGCCAGGGCTGAGAGCCCCGTGGGGGAGCAGAGCTGGGCAGGCCCCGAGGGCGCTGGGCCTGCGGGGCAGCCCTTTGGCCGAGGCGCGCAGGCAGAGCGGGGGCTGAGCCCATGGCTGGGCAGCGATGGGGCCCGGCTGAGCCCCGCCGAGCCCCGGCAGAGGCGGCGGCCGCAGCTCTTGTTGCTGCAGCCTCTGCCCGGGCCAGCCCAGCCGGGCCCCGGGCTCTCTGTGCACCGGGGGCCAAAGGCAGCGGCACAGGGCTCAGCCCCCTGAGGCCCCCGTGCCCCTTGCATGGGGCTCCCTGTGCTGTGTTGCAGCAGAAGAGCCAGAGCGTCTGGGCCGGTGCACGGCCGTGCTGCCAGGGCCACGGCTGCTGCGAGGAGCTGCTGCAGCTGCTGCTGGAGAACCGGGCCCTGATGAGGCGCTGCCTGCGCCAGAGCTCCCGCCACAGCCCAGGGCTCAGAGGGAAGAGCCGAAGGAGCCCTGGCACTCACAAGAAGAGGAGAGTCCACTTCTCATCTCTCCTCTGACTCTCCAGCCCCAGCTCGTCTCTGGCCTTGCCAGACAGGGCAGGGAATGCATGACCAGTGCCGAGCCCAGGCACTGGGACATTCCCGCCCATAGGTGTTAGGACCCCCTCTGTTATTAGATAGGTTTCCCAGAAGTCTTCCCCACCTCCAGTCATAGTTTTCCAAAATGTTCTAGTGTAGGATTTTTAGGCATTCCCTCCCTTAGTTGTTAGGAACCCGTCTGTTGTTAGGAATAATAGATTTCCCCAGAATTTTCTCATCCCCTAGTTAAAGTTTTTCAAATAGTTCAAGTTAAGGATTTTTAGGCATAGGCTTCCCATTCATGTTCTCATCCCCTAGTTGAAGAGTAGTCTAGGTCAATAAAGTTCATGTGTTCTGTACATTGCTGTGTTATTTGACTGTACCATCCCAGAGGGGACCCAGCAATGGATGGTTTTGCCCATGGGCTGCAGACCAGCAGTCAAGCTGAGCCCGAGTGCCAAAGCAGGAATTAAAGCGTATTCAGGACAGGTAGGAGTCAGGCCATGGGCAATATTGTCTTGCCTCCATCTTCCAAAGAAACATTTATTTGATCACCAGGGCATTCCCAAAAGCCCAGGCAGGTGTCTGCGTGGTCCCAGATTGCTCTTGCAGGCACACAGGGGAGCAGGGAAGGGGCAGGAGCATCCCTGGGGTGCTGTGAGGGACGGCCAGAGGGGCCATCCCTGGGGCCCAGGCAAGGGCTGCTGCCTTCAGGCTGCCAAACGCAAGCAGGGGCTGCCCGGGTGTGTGGCAAGGCCTGAGGGGAGTCCTTGGGCAGCCCAGGAACAGAGCAGAGCACTCGGGCTGGGCCAGGGCTGTAAAGGCCGGGTGGAGGCCCAAGGTGAGGCCCCCAGTCCATGGCAGGAGAGCCCAAGGCCCAGCCTGGAGGTGTGTGGAAGGTGTCAAGAGCAGCCCTGAAGCGCTGGTGGGCCTGGGGGCATCGGCCCTGGCCTGGCCCAGCCAGTGCTGCTCCAGCCCAGGGCAGCCCAAAGCCCCTGGTGCTCAGCCCCAGTGCCCGGTGGGAGGCAGGGAGCAGGCAGAGATCTCCGGCTGCTCGGAGCCTGCGGCCGGGACTGCCCTTCCCAGCTGGGCCAAGGCCTTGGGCAAGACCCCTGTCCCAGAGTCACCAAAACTGTGGGGAAAAATGAAACTCTCCAACAGCATCTTTTAATGATAGTGAGTCAGGCAATGCTTTATACTGGCCGAGGGGTGCAATGGAGATCATTCCATCCACACATTGTTTTTACCAGATTTTTCATACAGTCCCACATTAAGAAAAGCAAATAAATTCTCGTTCATTGGTTCTACAACTCTTTCTATAGCATCTCCTGTTTGTAACTGATATATGTTTGGTCCTCATTTTTTATTCACTTATCAGTCTTTTTCCAGGCCAGGTGCCTCCAACTGCACCAGGGGGTGACGTCTGTTAACCCCTATTTATCTCTTCTGGATACACAACCTTTAGACATTAAACTCTCAGACTCTAGGAAGCTGGAGTTGCTGGTGGACCATGGCTGAACCTGAGCCAGGTGTGCCCGGGTGGGCAGGAAGGCCAATGGCCCCTGGCCTGTGCCAGCCATGGCATGAGCAGGAGCAGGGCAGTGCTTGTGGCCCTGTGCTGGGCACTGGTGAGGCCACAGCTCGAGTGCTGTGTCCAGTTGGGGGCCCTCAGTTGTGGGAGGACATTGAGGGTCTGGAGCGGGTGCAGGGAAGGGAAGGGAGCTGGGGAAGGGTGTGGAGCACATGTCCTGTGCCGAGGGACTGAGGGAGACTGGGGGGCTCAGCCTGGAGAAGAGGAGGTTGTGGGGAGGGACACGAGAGCTTCTCAGTGTCGGCAACTGTGTGGCAGGAGGGTGCAGCCAGGTGGGGCCGGGCTCTGCTCCCAGGGAACAAGGCACAGGACAAGGGGACGTGGAATCACAGAATCACAGAATGGGTGGAGTTGCAAGGGGCCCCCAAGGATCCTCCACGTCCAATCCTTGGCCCTGCAATGGAGATCCCTGTGCTGCACATCCGGCTGTGAAAGGCCCGAGCCCACAAAGGAGACAGAGGAGTCCTTCAGGACTCACCTGGGTTCAGAGAGTGCCCTAGACTGTACCCTGGCAGGATGTCCCACAGTTTTTGGAGGACACAGCCTCCTTTTGTCCTGAGCTCCAGCCCACATATTGCCCTCCTCCTTTCCCCGCTGCTGGTGTCTCAGGAAGGTGCAGCCTTCCTGCCCCACCTACTCCATATTTCCCCTTGGACAAGTATCCCTTGCCTCATCATGCATTGTATGACCATTAAAATGAGCCTGAAGCCCAGCCTGGGCAGAGAAGTTCATCTTAACAAGTTCATCAAACGTGGGCATTTTTCCCTAAAGTTCAGAAGTTCAGACTGTGCTGGGCAATGCAATGAACTTGCCATGGCTGGATGAAGCCTCCCACGGCCATTCCTCCATTCCCAGTCCTTTGTGAGGACATTCCCACCCGTTGCCCCTGTCACAGACAGGGGCCTTGTGACATCAGAGGCTTTGGGGACAGCGCGGTGGTTGATGAGTGTCCCCAGCCCGTTGTTGCGCCCAGAGCCGAGGCACGAGTGGTCTGGGAAGGACGGGCAGAAGCTGTTGAGCGGTGGCAGCTTGGCCTTGAGCAGCACCATGGGCAGCCAGGGGCTCTCGTGGCTGCTGCTGCCGCTGTCGGCGCTGCTGCTGCTCTGGGTGGAGCCAGTGGAGCCTCCCAGGCCCGCTGCTGCCGGGGCCACAGGGAGCCGGGATGCGCTGCCCGAGCCCCTGGAAGAGCAGGAGCTGGCGGCCATGAGGGACGCCATGCTGGTGGTGGAGGCGCTGCCCTGGCTCTGCGCAGCCGTGGCCCTGCTTGTCAAGGGCCTTCGGCTGGGCTGGGTCCTTGGCCAAGGGCTCAGGAGGCGCTGGGGAGAGGTGAGGGAGGGGCTGGGGCAGCTGTGGCGGGGCCGGGAGCCGCCAAGGCCTTGGGGCAGGAGGGTGTGGGGCCAGGGCTGAGAGCCCCGTGGGGGAGCAGAGCTGGGCAGGCCCCGAGGGCGCTGGGCCTGCGGGGCAGCCCTTTGGCCGAGGCGCGCAGGCAGAGCGGGGGCTGAGCCCATGGCTGGGCAGCGATGGGGCCCGGCTGAGCCCCGCCGAGCCCCGGCAGAGGCGGCGGCCGCAGCTCTTGTTGCTGCAGCCTCTGCCCGGGCCAGCCCAGCCGGGCCCCGGGCTCTCTGTGCACCGGGGGCCAAAGGCAGCGGCACAGGGCTCAGCCCCCTGAGGCCCCCGTGCCCCTTGCATGGGGCTCCCTGTGCTGTGTTGCAGCAGAAGAGCCAGAGCGTCTGGGCCGGTGCACGGCCGTGCTGCCAGGGCCACGGCTGCTGCGAGGAGCTGCTGCAGCTGCTGCTGGAGAACCGGGCCCTGATGAGGCGCTGCCTGCGCCAGAGCTCCCGCCACAGCCCAGGGCTCAGAGGGAAGAGCCGAAGGAGCCCTGGCACTCACAAGAAGAGGAGAGTCCACTTCTCATCTCTCCTCTGACTCTCCAGCCCCAGCTCGTCTCTGGCCTTGCCAGACAGGGCAGGGAATGCATGACCAGTGCCGAGCCCAGGCACTGGGACATTCCCGCCCATAGGTGTTAGGACCCCCTCTGTTATTAGATAGGTTTCCCAGAAGTCTTCCCCACCTCCAGTCATAGTTTTCCAAAATGTTCTAGTGTAGGATTTTTAGGCATTCCCTCCCTTAGTTGTTAGGAACCCGTCTGTTGTTAGGAATAATAGATTTCCCCAGAATTTTCTCATCCCCTAGTTAAAGTTTTTCAAATAGTTCAAGTTAAGGATTTTTAGGCATAGGCTTCCCATTCATGTTCTCATCCCCTAGTTGAAGAGTAGTCTAGGTCAATAAAGTTCATGTGTTCTGTACATTGCTGTGTTATTTGACTGTACCATCCCAGAGGGGACCCAGCAATGGATGGTTTTTGCCCATGGGCTGCAGACCAGCAGTCAAGCTGAGCCCGAGTGCCAAAGCAGGAATTAAAGCGTATTCAGGACAGGTAGGAGTCAGGCCATGGGCAATATTGTCTTGCCTCCATCTTCAAAGAAACATTTATTTGATCACCAGGGCATTCCCAAAAGCCCAGGCAGGTGTCTGCGTGGTCCCAGATTGCTCTTGCAGGCACACAGGGGAGCAGGGAAGGGGCAGGAGCATCCCTGGGGTGCTGTGAGGGACGGCCAGAGGGGCCATCCCTGGGGCCCAGGCAAGGGCTGCTGCCTTCAGGCTGCCAAACGCAAGCAGGGGCTGCCCGGGTGTGTGGCAAGGCCTGAGGGGAGTCCTTGGGCAGCCCAGGAACAGAGCAGAGCACTCGGGCTGGGCCAGGCTGTAAAGGCCGGGTGGAGGCCCAAGGTGAGGCCCCCAGTCCATGGCAGGAGAGCCCAAGGCCCAGCCTGGAGGTGTGTGGAAGGTGTCAAGAGCAACGCCCCTGAAGCGCTGGTGGGCCTGGGGGCATCGGCCCTGGCCCTGGCCCAGCCAGTGCTGCTCCAGCCCAGGGCAGCCCAAAGCCCCTGGTGCTCAGCCCCAGTGCCCGGTGGGAGGCAGGGAGCAGGCAGAGATCTCCGGCTGCTCGGAGCCTGCGGCCGGGACTGCCCTTCCCAGCTGGGCCAAGGCCTTGGGCAAGACCCCTGTCCCAGAGTCACCAAAACTGTGGGGAAAAATGAAACTCTCCAACAGCATCTTTTAATGATAGTGAGTCAGGCAATGCTTTATACTGGCCGAGGGGTGCAATGGAGATCATTCCATCCACACATTGTTTTTACCAGACTTTTCATACAGTCCCACATTAAGAAAAGCAAATAAATTCTCGTTCATTGGTTCTACAACTCTTTCTATAGCATCTCCTGTTGTAACTGATATATGTTTGGTCCTCATTTTTATTTCACTTATCAGTCTTTTTCCAGGCCAGGTGCCTCCAACTGCACCAGGGGGTGACGTCTGTTAACCCCTATTTATCTCTTCTGGATACACAACCTTTAGACATTAAACTCTCAGACTCTAGGAGCTGGAGTTGCTGGTGGACCATGGCTGAACCTGAGCCAGGTGTGCCCGGGGTGGGCAGGAAGGCCAATGGCCCCTGGCCCTGTGCCAGCCATGGCATGAGCAGGAGCAGGGCAGTGCTTGTGGCCCTGTGCTGGGCACTGGTGAGGCCACAGCTCGAGTGCTGTGTCCAGTTGGGGGCCCTCCAGTTGTGGGAGGACATTGAGGGTCTGGAGCGGGTGCAGGGAAGGGAAGGGAGCTGGGGAAGGGTGTGGAGCACATGTCCTGTGCCGAGGGACTGAGGGAGACTGGGGGGCTCAGCCTGGAGAAGAGGAGGTTGTGGGGAGGGACACGAGAGCTTCTCAGTGTCAGCAACTGTGGTGGCAGGAGGGTGCAGCCAGGTGGGGCCGGGCTCTGCTCCCAGGGAACAAGGCACAGGACAAGGGGACGTGGAATCACAGAATCACAGAATGGGTGGAGTTGCAAGGGGGCCCCAAGGATCCTCCACGTCCAATCCTTGGCCCTGCAATGGAGATCCCTGTGCTGCACATCCGGCTGTGAAAGGCCCGAGCCCACAAAGGAGACAGAGGAGTCCTTCAGGACTCACCTGGGTTCAGAGAGTGCCCTAGACTGTACCCTGGCAGGATGTCCCACAGTTTTTGGAGGACACAGCCTCCTTTTGTCCTGAGCTCCAGCCCACATATTGCCCTCCTCCTTTCCCCGCTGCTGGTGGTCTCAGGAAGGTGCAGCCTTCCTGCCCCACCTACTCCATATTTCCCCTTGGACAAGTATCCCTTGCCTCATCATGCATTGTATGACCATTAAAATGAGCCTGAAGCCCAGCCTGGGCAGAGAAGTTCATCTTAACAAGTTCATCAAACGTGGGCATTTTTCCCTAAAGTTCAGAAGTTCAGACTGTGCTGGGCAATGCAATGAACTTGCCATGGCTGGATGAAGCCTCCCACGGCCATTCCTCCATTCCCAGTCCTTTGTGAGGACATTCCCACCCGTTGCCCCTGTCACAGACAGGGGCCTTGTGACATCAGAGGCTTTGGGGACAGCGCGGTGGTTGATGAGTGTCCCCAGCCCGTTGTTGCGCCCAGAGCCGAGGCACGAGTGGTCTGGGAAGGACGGGCAGAAGCTGTTGAGCGGTGGCAGCTTGGCCTTGAGCAGCACCATGGGCAGCCAGGGGCTCTCGTGGCTGCTGCTGCCGCTGTCGGCGCTGCTGCTGCTCTGGGTGGAGCCAGTGGAGCCTCCCAGGCCCGCTGCTGCCGGGGCCACAGGGAGCCGGGATGCGCTGCCCGAGCCCCTGGAAGAGCAGGAGCTGGCGGCCATGAGGGACGCCATGCTGGTGGTGGAGGCGCTGCCCTGGCTCTGCGCAGCCGTGGCCCTGCTTGTCAAGGGCCTTCGGCTGGGCTGGGTCCTTGGCCAAGGGCTCAGGAGGCGCTGGGGAGAGGTGAGGGAGGGGCTGGGGCAGCTGTGGCGGGGCCGGGAGCCGCCAAGGCCTTGGGGCAGGAGGGTGTGGGGCCAGGGCTGAGAGCCCCGTGGGGGAGCAGAGCTGGGCAGGCCCCGAGGGCGCTGGGCCTGCGGGGCAGCCCTTTGGCCGAGGCGCGCAGGCAGAGCGGGGGCTGAGCCCATGGCTGGGCAGCGATGGGGCCCGGCTGAGCCCCGCCGAGCCCCGGCAGAGGCGGCGGCCGCAGCTCTTGTTGCTGCAGCCTCTGCCCGGGCCAGCCCAGCCGGGCCCCGGGCTCTCTGTGCACCGGGGGCCAAAGGCAGCGGCACAGGGCTCAGCCCCCTGAGGCCCCCGTGCCCCTTGCATGGGGCTCCCTGTGCTGTGTTGCAGCAGAAGAGCCAGAGCGTCTGGGCCGGTGCACGGCCGTGCTGCCAGGGCCACGGCTGCTGCGAGGAGCTGCTGCAGCTGCTGCTGGAGAACCGGGCCCTGATGAGGCGCTGCCTGCGCCAGAGCTCCCGCCACAGCCCAGGGCTCAGAGGGAAGAGCCGAAGGAGCCCTGGCACTCACAAGAAGAGGAGAGTCCACTTCTCATCTCTCCTCTGACTCTCCAGCCCCAGCTCGTCTCTGGCCTTGCCAGACAGGGCAGGGAATGCATGACCAGTGCCGAGCCCAGGCACTGGGACATTCC